>NW_010564131.1:54108-63971 GCF_000687285.1 Phaethon lepturus
CTAGCTTTCTAAAGTAGACCGTTCCTGGTCGTTCAAGAAGCACCAGAAGTATGGTTGTGGCATGTAGCATCTTTGGGAAGGAAACTTGCTCTCGTTTCCTGTCTTAAGTGTTCTGCTTCCTGATATTTCTGATCTCTTAAGAGACAGGGTATTGGGAAACCAGCGCTCCCCTACCCCACAGCTCCAGAGGATTAGTTTCATTGATATTTCACACCTGTGTAAAAACATCACCTTCCTGCATTTCCCTGGTGCGTTCAATACTGATGACAGCACAGAGACAATGACTGTTAATTATCCTTTTCTGGAGAGGTGGAGGACTCAATCCTGCAAGTGACTAAGCTCAGATGGATTCTTGGAGCACCCATGTATGACCGTGGTTCCATCCCTGCAGTTGTTTGCAGGTCTAAGTCATAACTTTCTTCCTTATTTGTTAATCAAAAACTTGGAGAAAATGTTCTTTACACCTATTGTCCAAAATAAGCACAGCAGAAACCATAGATCTGAATGAGGGTGGTTTTGCTCCACATGTCCATGGAACACAATACAATGAAAGGCTCTGTGCTTGTGTGCCTTCTAAAGAAAACATGATGATGTTCTTGTCCCCTGGCAGTGAGCATAAGTGAATCTTTTAGAATGTTTTTCTCTGTGGGGAACTGTCCTTAGAGCCCACAGATGGCTCTGAGTTAATTAAGAACTCAGGCCACATTCTGGTTATATTTCTGTTTCGATGGATTTTTGATTGATTTTTCATTTGTCCTTCAACTAGACATCTGTACCCAAAAGCTAATTTTCATTTTCTTATTATTGATCTTGCAGAGTAAATGTGTACATGGAGCATTATATAATAACAAGCCATCATATCTGGATTAAATAGACATGTGCCCAGCTAAAATGGATGCTTTTCCACTGCTCAGGAATTTATTGAATGTATTTTGTTTGTTAATATACATATTACATTGCTGATGTATTACACTGTGTGAGTCACAATCCCTGAATTTCTGTCAGTGGAAAGTCTAACTGATAATAGGAAAGCTGGCAATACACTGGTTTAAAGTGGTCATTTTTCTGTAGTAGAACAAAAGCTTCAATTATAATAATGTCACATGATCCTGTGAAAATTCAGCGATTGCCTTGGAGTTCAGCTACACGTGCAATTACATTGAAATAATTATGTGTTAATAGCTACCAAAAGTAGAAAATGCTTGACTGACTACCTCAGGTTAAAGCCATCTTGACAAGTTTTTAAACCTTGTTCTGTTGTGGCATTCAGATGATTGCTCTTTGGCATAGCTAAGGGAAGTAGAGAATTGAGTCTTTGCCTTTTCTGAGTCCCATCCTTTTTCACACTTGCTGAGCTGTCTGTTCTGCCCTCCTGCCCGTCTTGTTTGACAGGTAGGAACTCTGGCAGAAATACCTTGTCTATGCAGGCCCCTCTCAAAAATACCCTCAGTTCCTTACTGACGTTTCTGGGTCACCTTAGGAGGAGTTTAAAATTTAGATAATCTGACAGTGACACAGAGGAAGCTCTAGTGTGCGTGACAAAAACTGATGGGAAATGATGATTAACAGACTGTTTGTCTGCCCGTGTCTAAATTTGCATGTCAGATTTTTTTCAAAAATACTTTGCTAATAATTGCTGTTCTTTGTAGACTGATGACTAGCCACTCTACCCACCTTAGTCTTGCTGCTACAGAAAATACATATATACCCTATATCAGGAAGTATTTCCTGGCTATCTGAAAAAGAATGCAAACTGAACACATCTAAACTCAGCTTCATACAAAGGTCTAGAGCAAGAAGTCATTCTGGGAAAAAAAGTTTGGTCCTATTTCTGTCAATTGACTTCAGTGGCAGAAGAAAGATTCACCTAGAGGAACTATGGTTTTACCTTGGTGTACCTGTGTACCGATATGTATCAGCTGGATGTCTGCAAAATCATAAGCAGTGAAATCATAATTACCAGCAGGGTAAACAGTGTTCTCATTGGGCTCTAGATTTAATGGCACATTGAGATGAATGGGAGAAACACCTACCTGTTCTACAGTGTTTTAATCTGAGCCAGTCTGCTGTTTGCCTTTTACATAAGGGAACCAAAGCATGGTTTCTGTGAGCAAGTCAAATAAATATGTATTCTAATCTAAGCAGAGGCATCAGCAAAGCAGAAACTGGAACCCATTTTTTAAAAGAGCACTTAGAGGTTAATTCTTGCTGCTAGCAGTTGTGTTATTATATTAATAAATATTCTTAAGCACACACAGAATGAATGAATTGCAGTGTATCCTGAGAGCAATTTTTAAATGTTATGCTTTTCGTAAGGCACCACTGTAGTTTAGGCTGAAGCACTAATGCTTTGTAATTTAAATTCTATTACACAGGCTAACAATGATAAAACACTCAAGAATGGAGTCAATAAAGCTTTTACAGGTTGTTTCTTCTTGTTAAAAAGTAATGAATCACATGAATGGCCTATAGGTATTGGGTTTTCAGATGTATGTATCCCTATAGATAAACTGATAATTTTGCCTATTCTTTTCCAGTTTTTAAGTGCTTTAAAAAACAGCTGACCTCCAATGGTAATGTTTTTCAAAAGCACCTGAGGCATTTCAGTGTATATGTCCATATCCACAAAATATCAGGCACATAACTCTTAAGTTGACCTTTTTTCCAAAAAAGTGTCTGTAACCCTCACAACTTTCTTGCTCAGTGGAAACTGGCCTCCACAGTCCCCTTTGAAATAGAACCTTGAGTACATTTGAAAATGTCACCTGAGTGTTCAGAAGGGTTCAGTGCTAGCAGTGAATGAATCGGAGTACGTCAGTCCTCCACAGATTCAAGAAGACAGCTTGCACTTTTGAAAACCAGTGCTCACTTGCTGGGAATCAGCTGTAGACTCTGCTTCCAGGTTTAGATCTTAAAATAACAATCCCACCCACAAGGAGAAAGCCAGTGAGTATAGAAAACAGTCAGCCTGGTCCTGAAATATGGGGAGATATTTCTGGAGTGCAGAAGAATTTTCTCTAAAACTGGAAAATTGAGAAACTTTTAATCAAAATGTCTTCAGCATTTTTTGACCCGTGCAGGAAGAGATATCCTTGCCATAGTAGTCAGATTATTCTTCATTTCAAGTTTCTAAATGCAAAAAGCCAGACTGCTAAATTTCAGGGTTTGGATCTGTGACTGACTAGACTTGGATGAGTAGATCATTGCAGTGGTCTGTGATACATATTCACAGTCCTCGTGCACACACCTGCTTTACAGGTTGCTTGTATGCTGTCTCTTGAACGTTTATCCACTTCAAGGAGATGTGGGATGGGGGGCCCCATTAGAAAATGGGCAGTATGTTTCCCAATCCATTCCTTGTACCAAATAGCAAGAGAAAATTGCATGTAATTCTTATTGGAGGAACTTTTTAGTATAACTCCTGCAGCATAACCTCCCGTAACCTAACAGTGAACTGCAGGGATGCAGAGCCATTGTACCTTAATTTTTTTTCTCTTCAAGAAACTTCAGTGTATTGTGTGGGTCTTGTAAAGGTCATGTTGCTCTACAATAAAAGCCTCAGTAAATAACTTTTCATTTTTGAGTTTTAAGAGCACAGTAGTAAGAAAGTAATAGGGAGGGAGAATTAACCTACCCTGGTATCCTGCCACAGAGCACCAGGGGGAGGTTAGGAACTGTTTGCCCACACGGGTATTTGAATATGATAAATGGCTTTCCTTTAATAACATTACAGGTAGAAGCTGGGCAGCCTGTACTGCCATTCAGCAGTGGCGATTCATGTTTTGCATCTCTAAAAGAATGAATGATGTGGAATAAGCTGTGATGACATTGCAAATTGTAGAGCTAGTCCAAAATGACAGACCTAATCTCCAGCTCTTTCTGTTGAGACGGATATTGTGCTCAGGCAAGCAGCACATGAGGCTTACCGAGTGGGAGGAGAGAAACAGCGTAAGATGTTCTTCAAGTAAGAAAAATCGCAGTGCCAGTAATCAGGAGAAGGGCAAGCAAGACTGGTACAGGCTCCCTACGAAGCACTGCAGGCATGGCGAGGGAGGGGCGGGACTTTCTTAATTTCTCTCTCAATCAAAGGTTGAGAAGAAAAGTAGCTGCTGTGAAAATATTACAGAGAGGGCCTTGCAGACAGGGTCACTTTTGCTTTCCTCCTGCAAAGCCAGAGAGAAGAGAAAGGAATTCCAGATTTCTTGCCCACCCCCACTCCCCAACTCACCTGCACAAAGATTCCCTCAGCTAGAAGCTCATTCTCAGCAAAGACCTTTTGAAAAATAAGCCATAATTATCTGCAGCTCTGCTGACTTCACTGTGAGTCTGCCATAAAATACTGTGGGTGTGAAATTACTGTGACTTACTGAGTCCTGGACAGCAGGAGAATACTGGCTTTGAGAGCCTTTCTGTCGATGCTGGATTCTGGCTGTGGTTATGGATAACTGAGGTGGTGAGTTTTGCAGCCGTGGCAGAACAATGATGTCCCCGTTAGCGTTAATGCTTAGTGGTCTTACAGATGCCCAGTCTGTGCCAGATGTTTTGGATCTGGCCCACTACGTCAGTCTTTCCAATTCATTATCTGCCCCTTTCAGCCGAAAGATAGGACCCAGCCTTATGCTACGGGGCAGCCCAGCTCACCTTTTCCTTTCTACCCTTTGTAAACAAAGAACCTACAGCCTTTTTCTTTTTATACAACTAAAAACTCACCTGTGACACGAACCATGTTTGTGTTCCCCCGAACGCACAGTAGGAATAAGTTTGGTCTTGTGATAGGCGTGCACAGCGGAGCGGGTGATGAGAGCTGCTTGTTTGCTGCGGCTGGGCTTCTGCCACGTACATGGCAGCACGGTCTGTCACAGCTGCAGTTCGGTGATGTGGCAGGTCCATATCAAGTGACATAACAGGGAGGGACTTGTCATCAGGACCCAGGAGAAAGCACACACCGAAAGGCTGCTGCTGCTACAGAAATGTGTTTGAATGAGCTTCCTGTGCAATGTAGGAAACATCAGAAGAGAGGAATAACATCAGGATATTTCTGTCCATCCATTCATGCTGTATCTGGGAGTCAAGATTAAGATTTATTGTTCCTGAAAGCAAAACTGGGCGAGGGAAGAGGAGGCCAACGGGTGCAATATATACTGGAAGGATGATGTTGGGGAAGTGGGACAGCAGTGGATAGGCATCTGGCACAAGTCTCAAAAGAGGCTTCATGTCCCTCAGAACTATGTTAAAAGGATCGGGAGCACAAGTGGTCTTCTCCTCTCTCCTCCCAGTTGGAGAAGGGGGTTTGAGAAGAAGGAGGTGAATTGAACAGGTGAATGACTGGCTGCATAGCTGGTGCCATGCTCAAGGTCTCAGCTTCCCATGCCATTTGCTTTGTTCCTTGTGCTCACATGTCCACTGTCACACTCACCTCTCCTGCACCTCCTCTACCACTTCCCCTGCTCCATCCCCTTCCCTGTCACTGTGCCTGATGTTTATTTGGGACAGCTGGGTTGGAAAAGGAAAAAAAGCACTAAAAAGTCTGTCTTCTTCCTATAGGTAGTAACTTCTTCCTTTTGCAAGAGCTGTTCTGCACTAATTTATCAGGAGGCTACTGGATTACTCTCCATTCAGTTGCCTTTTATTTCTGTATCAGATACCCACTCAGAGGGGCAGTGCAGGTTTTCAGAACAGATGGTCACAGAAGCAAACTGTGAATGCAAAGAGTGATTAGGATGCATACAAGGTTTAGGAAACCTGTTCTGGGTTCCTCTTCGAAGACCTGTTGTGTTATTATGAAGTGCTGAGAATTCTTTTTAAAATGTCAAGACTGGAACTCCATTTTAATATACACCATTGTAGTTCTTCCATTAATTTTCAGCAGTATGCATTGCTAATGCCTGTTCCGTGGCAATAACTCATGGAAGAAAACAAGGTTTAGGGAATAAAATTAAGTATCTCATTGAAGATATTCTGTTGGGAAACACTGTGTAATAAAATTGGTTGCAAATGGCAACACAGTATAATCTATAAATGATAAATTTCACATATTCCATCTATGCTTTCTTCCAGCAGCACTCTACACATCACAGCCCTAGGAAGCTCCCTATTCATTATGCATGCCTGGCTACCTAGCGCTAGAAATCAGAGGAAAGGTGGAGTTTGGAACATGCCGATGTATTTTAAGGTTACCACTCTCATTACAAATTAGAGTGCAACATTCTGTGAGCCTAAAGCTTGGATTATTCAATGGGACTTAGGCTTCTCAGTGATTGTAAACCAACAAAGTAGTTGGTGCCTGGCTTTCATTAAGCCCTTTGGAAGTTCTTACAGATGATTCCTATTCTTTAAAATAGTTTTCAGAAAAATTTATGTAAGGAAATTGTGCCTCTTCCCAAAAGAGTAGGTTTAGAATACAAGACAATGGACTTGTGCATGGTGCTCAAATCATACATACAGTTGTGACACGGAAGGGACCAAAGCTGAAAGCACCTGAATAAATCATGTTTCAAGTTAGAGGTAATAGCTTTTTATCAGAATTTTGGAAAGTGTTCTGTTTGAAAAATGTCATGAGCATCTCAGTCTATTAATGTTCCAAACTTATGTTTTAATTTGGTGCCAAAATAAGAGCCAGAGTTTGAATACATCAGCTAATTGGCTTCAGTATTCTATTGTCATGGTCAGTCCAACAGGAAAAAGAAAATCCCAAGATGGCCTTGTTTTTCAGAGGTAATCACAACCCCCATTGATTCCAATGAAATCCACATTCCTAATGATGACATTTTAATGATGTCCTTAAGACATTAAGACCTTAAGATGACTTGTGTGCTTTACAGTGGGAATCTGGAAGTGCATGTAGCAGAGTATGTACTTCCCACATGCTATGGTGGGTTTGCTTATAAAAGAAAGAGCAGAGTCATCCTGACATACATGTAAAAAGGTTATTTATTCCTCAGCACGGTGCGAAAACGTATTGCTGCAGTTCACATACTTTTCTGAACTGATGTCTTGTCTACCAGTAGCTATTTAGTGTGATAATGGCGTTTGATAGACTGGACACAAACACCATTGTCACACTCCACAGCTCTGATAGTAGTAGAACATTAGTCTGTTGAAGAAGTAATATGCACACATTGCAGGCTTCAGCATGGGGGCTTCAAAGATCTGCAAAACACAGAGAAAAGACCATGTTTATGCATATTTATACGTGGTACATCAGGATTCTCACCAAGCAAGTGAGAGGCAGGATTCAGAATTTCTTTGAGGTGAACATTTTTTCTCAGCTAGCTGTAGTCCTCTAAAAGCTAAGTAGCTTTATGCGTGCCTTTACAGGGAAAGGAGATGGACAGGCTCCTTGAGAAAGTAGTCAGTCCTGTCCTAAGAGACAAATTTGTGAGAAGGGATGAATCATTCTCTGCAAGGACCTGTGTCTTTCTCTTAGTGATGGAGACAGCTCAGGGTAAGCACCTGACTTTTATAAGAGCTATGTTAGATCTCAGGACTCATGATGCTAAGGATTATATTTGTTTTACAAGACAGCAAGTTGGTCTGTACTTGTAGTCTCGCTTCACCTGTTTCATTTAATGCAAGTTCTTCTATGACATGTCAACACTTATGCAACAGTGAATTAAGCAGTGTAGCTAACATATACAACTGTGGTGGTTCATTTCTTCCCAGGACAGTTTTTTCAGTTTAATAGGACAGTGTGTTTCTGTGTTTGTTTAGCCTGCAAGTCTAATAACATTTCTGCACACCCTCAGTGAGTATAAAAAAATCCCGTAAAAGACCCTGTCTGTCAGGAGTGGACTAAGAGCACACAAACAGTAACTGAGGTCCCACGATTCACAGTGATTTGTAAAGCCACGGGAATTCAATTGTGTGTCATCATCACGTCTGAATACTGCAGAGAAAACAGAGAAAGAGGAGCACAGGGAAGGGAGGTGATTAGAAACCGGAGCTTGGGTGAATAGTAGTAGCCTTTGTATCTTATTCTTCCATGTATCCGCTTTTTCCTCCGTCTATAAAGACTCTCAACTAGTGTGATCATCTGTGCAAGATCATATTGGATATTAACTGGAAGAAAAACTGACCTGTGCAGATAGAGTGTAGCTTTGTGAAAGTGCGAGCCAGCTAGTGAATGTTCATTAATAGGAATAACAAAATTACTAACTAATCGATAACTGTAATGAAGTCTGCTCACTTAAAGAAAGGAAAGAATAAGAAAAAAAAGAAACAGACCACAGAGTAGAATTCCTTTATTGCTGTGGAACTGGTAAAAATCTTTCAAAGAGAGCAATGTACATTAAACATTAATGTTCCATTTTGTGTGAATTTGGGTAGATTTTGTATGTGCTGAGTACAGAAATGTTTTTTGTAGCTACTGAAAATGTGAACTTTCTGACTCAAAAAAGAATGCTGTACAGACTGGTTAGAGGCACTGTGGGAGGGGATGGGGTTGCCTTTTGGGGCCAAGACATGAGGACGGAACATCTTGCTATAATGCTTTTAAACTATCTGTCTCTTTTTTTTTTTTTAAAGCTCAGTAAATACATTGCCATTTTTACATATTCAGGAGCATTTGCTACCTATATGTAATGAAGCTAGACTCTCCAACAGTCTTATGGATCTGGCTGCATTTTAGCAAAAGACTATTGAGAAGTTAAAGCATTCAAAAGGCAGACTCTCAGATCCTCAGAGAACTTCTCCTATATGGGCTTAGCCTTTCTCTCAATCTCATTTTTTATCTTCCCTAATTCACTGCCCTGGTGGTGTGTGGCTCCCACACATTAATAGCCTTAATGCTTCTGCTTTATTCTCAGTCTGCTGTCAGCACTCCCGTCGTGCATTCCAGCTGAGAAACAAGAGAGAGAGGCACAAATCTCTGTTATCAACTGTAAAATCTAAATGTTTGAGATATGTATGGGGAATGTGGTACAGCTATGAAGGAAAATCACATTTCTGTACTTGTTGAGACCAAGTAGTACCATTTTAAATACCAGCTGTTGTAAGCAGGAAAGGCAGTCCCTAGATTGAATCAGGGCATGCTGCAATTTGTGAGGTGAGCTCTGTGTGCCCCAAAATAAGAGATTGTGTATGGGCAACTACCACTAGGTCAGCTGAAGCACTGAGCTTGCGGGGAGTAGAACATGGCTCTCTGAAGGAAATGATCCAGAAAAGAATCTGCTCTCCATATGAGATGCAGGTTGAGGGCTACTGCAGAAACAGGAGCCCTGGTCTGAGACAGTGGAAGGAGCTGTAACAGGAAGTGGTTAAGGATAAGGGCATAGGGCTCCCACATACGGATGTTTATATGCAGACCATCAGGTAGGGAAATTCAGCTCACTGTTCTACAGCATCAAAAGTTGAAGTGCCAGCAGGGAAGAGACACTAATGCACAGAAACTAGCTGGCTGCCTACATGTACTGAATACACCTGAACCACCAGCATACTCTGTGCAATGTAAAAAGTATTTCCTCTGCAGTCCTTAGCTTTTGATCCAACTTTGTGTCGAAATGCAATCTAGTTCGACCAGTGTTGATCAGTCAATGCAGACTCATTAGGGCTCTGGACCAGTTTAACTACTGATGTGCAAGTGCATATAATCAAACCTCAGTGAAAGCATGAACTGGCAGCATGAGCTGAGATCTGAGTGGCGCTTGGCTGGTAAATAGCAGAGAAATGAACCTTTGCTGGCTGGTTACCAGGTCAGATGGTTTTGTTTTTCAAATGTGATTATTACAACTGCTCTGTCGTTCCCATCCTTGTCAAGGAAGCAAGCCTATAAATGCTTGGGCAGGGCTGAAACATTTCCAAGTGCTATTCATCTTTTGCCGATTTTGTCTGTGTTTTGAGTCTGTACGTGCTGTGGGGGGAAAGAG
>NW_010564131.1:64002-68155 GCF_000687285.1 Phaethon lepturus
CAGAACTGTCAGGCAGATTTGCAGATCCACAGGTCAGGCCACCATGCAATCACAGCTATGAAGCAGGTATCTCTAAAAGAAGGTAAGGAGCTGCAGCACACCTTGTGCATCAAAATGGCACTGAGTTTTTTGAATTAATGATGGCAAATACAGAGTCACACTCAGAACACATTCTGTCTAGTCAGGATGCAGATTGCAGTTGTAGACCTGAGGTCCATGAGGCTATTTTTAATAAATGTGCCTAAGCTGTAGCTGGTGATAATGAGAAACGAATGCCAAAGGAATATAAGTAACGTACATTACTTTCTAATCATCGCAATATTCATGTTTTTCCCCTTACCTTTCCCAATACACATTTCGCTCAGCTTTCTCTCTGCAGCAGAGAAGAAAGGTCAGGCGAGATCCTACTCTCATTAAGCTCTCTGAGGAAAGGTCTGACAATCACTGGCAGATGCAGTGCAAAGAGCAGTTGAGCCCTGTCAGAAGTGCCTCTAGACTTTACTGTGAAATGTGTATGACAGTAGATAGCCAGGCAAATGATGCAGCTGCAAGCAGGCAGTTTTATAGCTCCACAGCCTCATGGAAGCTTCCAGCAATTCAACAGGAATATCTCCAAGACAAAAGGTAACAAAAGAAAGAGACATGGCCACTAGTTTTTAGTACTGCAATGGAGCAAAAAACACTGCAACGACAGGAAAGTTACTGGACAGTACAAGGAGAAAGCAAAGTGTAAACATCGGAGAAAAAGAAATCCACATTTTGCTTTTCTTCTGCTAGACATTTGTGTAAAGAATATTATTAGAATGTTCCAGTTGAGAAGATCATAGTGAAGAACAAGAAGGTTTTTCCCAAATCTTGTCCTTTTTGTGTATCTGGACTTGGAAGCATTCCTGTAACCCTGGTGAAGTCTAACCATGCTTACTGTCATCTTCCCTGCCACCCCTTTTTTTTTAAGCATTTAGGATGGCTTGCCCAAAAAACCTAATCTCTTTAAAAGTGCAGGCAGAGATCACTATGTAGAAGACATCAAATCCTATTAAATTACACAGAGAGGCCACAGGCATTTGTGGGTATTTTGGTATGCTGAAATGCTTAGTATTCAAAATTCACTTGCACTATTTTATTTTTGTTAGTACATTTTAGCATTTCCTTTTCTTCACATGAATCAAGCAGAGGAAGGCACTTACCATCTGACACAACTTCCAAATGATCCTCTGGTGTGTCTTTAGGGCTTGTCAGAACTGAGATTCTCTTGCATGACATTTTGCTGAATATCACTGTATTTAGATCTTTGGAGGTCTTGGTTTTCTTTTATGAGTTCCCAGCAGTGGTCAGCTGTTGCAAGCCTCTGTTTCCAGTGGACACCTTTCTCTCTCCCTTTATGGGATCCTGAGGTTTTAAAGTAAACAATTCATTCTCTTTCTGATAAGTCATATTAAAATATTGATCTGGGGGAGGGAGATGGCCCTCATTGCACAGAGCCAGAGTCACCTTTAGTCAAACAGACTGAGGAATGGAAAAATAGCTCTGAAATCTCAAATTTCTCAGTCCCTTTCAGAGAGAGCATATGTGGGTAGGGATAAATGCGAAATACAGCTTTTTTTTTCAGCTGCGTGTTTTGCTTAACCCTGAGATGAAGAGTGTTTACTCTGTCTTCATATTAATTGCTTACTTCATCCAGTGAGACTGATTTCATCAATTACTGAGATCACAGTGCTAATCTTACTGTTTACTGCTGGGTCTTACTAACCTTTTTTTCAGTTTTTATTTTGATTTGCTGTCTTTTCTGCATAGGAATTTTCATAACTCTTAAAGAGCTTGTCACATTTTTAATAGGTTTTGCCTTCCAGCACACTTACGAGACAAGGGAAAAAGTCTGACTTCAGGTGAGCCTACCTGAATGCCAATGGCAAAACCAGGAATTACACACACGTTTCAGGACCTCATCCAGATAATCAACAACTAGACCATTGCATAAACCCCCAAATTTAGGTCATGATAAATATCACATTTTTTGTGAAGGCTAGTATGGGATTTGAACCTGAGATTTCTCTAAACATAAATTTAAGTCACACCTTCAGTACGATAACCTTCCCAATAGTTAACTAATGAGTATTTAATTGCTTACTTCCATTACCATGCTTCTATTCCATTAGAACGTAAATATTTTGTTAACAGTCTTAAGTAAAAGTAACGTGTTTTTTTAAAAAGCAAAGTTTTCAATATAATACATCACAAAAGTGAGGAACCAGGTAACTTTACTGGTTTTGACTGGATGTGTCCGTCCGGCGGCAGCAGCAAACCACTGCGAAATCAAATTTGGAAAAAATTCTGTCTTGCACTTTCCTTGCTTTCCAGCTTTAGTGTAACTAGACCTTTGATAAAACACAAATGCAACTTCTGTTGCTAACATACCCTCCCTCACCGCGGCCAGGGGGAGATGAAACAGGCCAGTATCTATGAGCTCTAAGAATCAGAGCTCTCCTTTTGTGGGAGGGGTCCTGCACTTTAAATAGTTTCAAACACATAATACAGTGGAAAACAACCTGAACTACAAAGCCACTAGAACACCCTCATCTTTACCAGTTTATGGCATGTCTTTTCTCCTTTAGATTGTCATGTATTTGGACTGCAAATTTGTCATGTCAAGAACTATCTCCTACTGTTTCCTAAAATGCAGTTTCCTAATCGCAGTGTAGCTCCAGTCGCAGGTACACCACTAATACAAATAATAACGTCAGCAGTCATGAGTAAAGGAAGGCACTGAACTGTGCTTTCTATGCAATAATGAAGCTGTGTTTATAGGTTCTCGTCAGTCTTATCACTGCATATACGGTTCAAGAATAGTTTTTCCCTTTATGAAAAACTCCAGATTTTATAATTCTCAGGGATTTAATGACATATTTTTATAACCTTAGTTGTAAAAGGAATGTTAGTTGCCTAATGTAGATGATCTGACTGCTTCACTGTACCCTCTTCAGTTTTGTTAAAGAAAACTATTTTAATTAGTACAAAGCAGAAATTAATAATGCTAACAGGTGACATTTAGTAGGGAAGCAGAGACTTAAATGAGACAGGAAAAGAAAAAGAGCACATGCCTGAGTTTTAGCTTTCATATTCTGTGCTGTATGACAGGGTATTGAAAAAACAGGGTGAAAATAAGAGTTTTGTAACAAGACAATCCCAGTCACTTGCTTTTAGGTTGCAAGTGCCAGTAACCTGTGCTACGTAACTTCAGGTGCTGTACAAGAGGGGAGATGATAGCTGCGTGTCAATCTCAGCTGGCTATGCAGCCACTTGGATGCACTGATACAGTCTCATTTTTTGTCCTCATAAAGACATTAACAGGAAGATGGCTGGGGAAATTCTGGAGTGAATCACTATCTGGCTGATCGCTAAATATCAGACAAAACGAGAATCTATTGTAGTCAAAAGAAACATTTCAACTAACTTCTGAAAGATCAAGATAGCATCTACAGCAGTAGATGTCTGTATATTCTTTGTGTATGCAGACATCATGTGCAGAGGGGTCGACTGTGCCATAATTGTTACTACCAATAGACTTCCTGTAGTATTAGGAAAAACATACAGTTACAGCTGTGTTCTTTGTTCGGAGTCCCAGTGGCTAGGGCCTTTTGATGGTGCTCTCAACCTTCATGTTACCTTCTGCTCTTGGTCTATTTAGAAGACCCTCGTGAAGCAGGGACTGTGTTTCATTTGGTGTTGATACTGCTTGCTTTTTGGTGAAAAGTCTCTCATTTGGGACTTGTATGTGCACACAGTCGAAAGATGACAGAATTACTAGTAGTGGTAGTAGTACTAGTTCATGGTCTGCCCATAATAGTAGAACAAGGTTCGGTGAAAATATTTTTATTTAAAAGTTACCTGTACAATTATACCAGAATCCTGTGTGCAAACTCCATTTGACATTCTGGAAATACGGATGTGCATTTTAAGTCTACAGAAGGTATCTGACAATTTGCTTAATCATAAAAAGAGGGCAAAAGACCTCAAATAAAAAGAAAACCAAACCTAAATGCCACATTACCCAAAACCAGCAGAGAAAGACTAAAATGTTCTACTTTAAATCACAGAGGAAACACCATTTACTTGGTGTTTCTGGGGTTGTGTTTCTGGAAAAAAAGCTCTTTCC
>NW_010564131.1:68186-116279 GCF_000687285.1 Phaethon lepturus
TGGCAATCTGCAATTGTAAGTGAAGTACTGCCCACTACACATGGAGCAACTGGTGAGAGCCTGAAACAGCATTGCAACATTCATTACTGTTGCAGATTGGTTTGGGTCCAATTCTTTGAAATTAAATGCCAAATTATTTAGAAATTCCTGAAAAAAAAAAAGGAGCTAGCTTGTTTAAATGTTAGTAAAGGTGACACAAGGACAAATAATGCAATACACATTGCACATTCATCCGAGGGCCAGATTTTTCTCTTGAAAATATGTAGATTTGACCCCAAGCAAAATTAGCTAACTTTGAAGTTCAATCTAACACTGAAGTTGGCAGAGGACTGAGCCCTGTGACCTCCAAAGGTCCCTTCCAACCTGAAGTATTCTGTGATTCTGTGAACCTGTTTTATGCGTGTGGCTCCTGTTGACTAAGGTGTCACCATACAAAGGATGAAATGTGATCAATACAAGAGTTTTTTGCTATTATTTTTCTTATGTAAAATGTGGAGGATACGAAAAGTGAAATAGAAATCTCAGGAATGGAGTCTTTCTCATGCGGAAAGACTGAAAGAACTACTCCAAAACCAAAGGAATAATAACTGACTGCAGGGGCAAAAATAGGGCTATGTTAGGAAGTTTTTCACACTGGGAAGATATAACAGTCAGAAGCTATGGTTTAGCTCTGCAATACCTTAATTATTAAAGTCTTCAATTAAAAACAACAATTTTGGCAAAAAAGGGGTTAAATATTCTGTACATTAAGATCTCACTAATATATTAAGAGAATTTTTTAATTGTTTCAAATTGATATGGGCCTAGAAGGGTTTGGGAGTGGTATAAATCCCTTTGGAATAATAATCCTTCTTTGCAGCTGTCTAGTTTTGATCATAAATACATTACATGTTAATAAAGCTCATTTAAGAAAGCCAGTTTGAAAGGGCCTAAAAAACACCATTACTTTGTTTATTTAGAGTAGATTTCAAAAGCCAGTTTCACCGTTCAGATCAAACTGAAGACTTTCAAATCAGTGTTCATTTACATGACATGAAGGAGGCTCACTTGAATCAGTTATCACTCTTTTTTTTTTCCTCTACACTTAGAATAGTATGAACTTTACATGAAAAGAAGAATAATACAGAGGAGGATCATGATGCACATGTAGACTAAGTGGGGAGAAGCGAGGGGATTGGGAAGAGCTTTCTGTTCCTCATTTGGATGGCCTAAGACCTCATGTTATCCAGCTGATTTCTCACAAACCTCAGGTTAAAGTCAGTTGCAGTTTTGAGGGGGATGGAAAACTAGACCCTCAGTTGAGGAAGAAGTTAGAGCAAAAGATTCTGATCTGAAAAATCTGATGTTACAAGGTACAGATGTTTAAGAAGGAACTACTGAGGCACCAGTCAAAGGAGACCCCAATTCTGCAATCTTCTGGAACCCTGCGATTTAATGATTTTCCTTCCCTAGATTCCTGCATGAGAACTGTTGCACTAACGGCCATTTGTGTATGAGAATTTGAGTTGTATCTTTATGGCTTTACTCCAGCTCTATCTTCAATGAGCATATAATCAATACTTTTAAACTGATTTGGGGTTGGCTATTTCATCTATGGAAAAGTCCTGTTACAATCTGCCAGCTGTGGGCATGGCTTACTTGGTTTAAAACTTTCAGACAAATCTGGGTCACAGATTTAGGCTGGATCCTTTTATGGAGAAAACTGACACATATCCAGTAATGTAACCAAATTTATCCCTTTGCTATGTATGACCTATTAATTTCAGTGCATCTATTCTGACTTACATCAGTTTAGGATATGACCATGTCATGTCTGAGAGGAAATAGCTCCAGGAATTCTTGGGCTCCAAGTGGGCAAAGCTGGTATTTGTCTGTCTATCCCAGATTACTACAGTATTCAAGAGGCATCAACCTTCAGAAACACTGAAGCACATTTACCAGCGTTATTACCGCACTATAATAGAGAAAGGTGAGGCATATGTAGTGTTAGGACAACTTGGATCACAAAAGGCAAAATGTTGTGACCCTTGTAAGTCAATGGCTGGAGGTTAAAGATTACCTGTTCTGGTCATTCTGACTACTAGATAGAGAAAGATTAACTTAGAGCAGTATAAAGTAGAGCAAAGGTATTTAACCTGGAAACCATGATCTCTCCTGATTTCTACTGGGACTCAGTAAACGAAATTGATTTGAGTTTCCCAATCATCAAACTCATTACATCAGTTCTAGATCATCTTGGCATTCCCCATAACGATTCACCATCTGACACATCCAACACAAAGAATTCAGGTTGAGGATTATCTTCAGATTAAGGGTGTAAAGTCTGACTAACAATGTACCGTCCATGAGATTTGTTTCCCCAGCAAAATAGCTGTGGATAGGATTTAAGCAATTTTGATGTAAGCAGATGGCTAACAGATAAAACTTTTATTTACCTGTCCCTAGGGGGGGAACTCCCCACCCCCCAAGAAAGCTCTTCCCTCTGAAAACACTGTTATTTGGCTCCTTAGTCTTTTGCCCAGGTCAGCTATACTGCTTCCATTAGCCTGAGAAATTAATTGTCCATCAGCAGTTATCAAAGGCACAGAACTTCCTTTTTCCTGTCAACCACTTCTGCAGCCTGCATATTTCAGGCAAAGCATTAATCCTATAAATCACAAACCACAGCAAAATAAACTGCTTAGTAATGGACATTTACAAAGAACGTAAGATTTTTGTAACTTCCCTTCCTTCCTACGTTTTACCAGGAGGTCGACAGGCCTCCCTGTCTGCATACAGCCGGCTGTGAGCACCGAGTGGCATGGCCATAAACCTGCCCTACCCCACATTATAAACAGTATTTTTCTGAATCTGGGTCAGTATCAGTTCACCGTGCTGCTGTATGGTGATTTCTTTTTGTCTGGCAGCCATTAAATGCACGGAATGTAGTCCATATGCCATGAGTGCTTCTCTGATCACAGAAACGTGTATCGCAGCCTCTCTCTTGTCCATGACTTCAGTCTCTCCATACTGCATTAGGTACTGACGTGCTACGCATACGGGATACAGAAAGTTTAATCTTAGAACAGTAAATAAAGGCTAGTCATTTCAAGACTATTGCCCTAAATAACTTTGGGGTCCAAATCCCAGTAGGACTATTATCTTCAGGAATCGCCATAGCAAATCAGACCTTTCCTCAGTGGTGGCCTGTGCTGTCTACCTCAGAAAAGACAAAAAACCCCCACTCAGCATTTCCTACCCGCTCTGTTCTACAGATTAATTTACTTCAATATCTTACCAACTTCTGCTCATATGTATTCAAGTATCATGTACCTGCATGGTAGCTTTACGCTCGGCACAGAAGGTGCCCAGAGCTTTACCTGCAAGATTTACCACACGCAGCAGCCGTGAAGTTATCGAAACACTGCAGTGGGGTTGAGGTGAGCATCCACTGCCTTTTCTATAACACCACGTGAGCTGCACATAAAACAGAGTAGACAAAGCACGGCGTGGAGGTCTTTGATGCAGGACAGGTGAGGATAAACAACTTTTAAAATTTTTCATATCTGCAAGTAAAAAAACCTGTTTAAACCCTCTTCTCAGAACTTGAAGGGACTTTAGTGGCCTGAAATTTGTTAATCACCAACCTAATCACCCCAAAAAAAGACACACGCTCACAGAGCCGAGGCCCCACAGCTCACTCCCTGGCGGGCAGCCGAGACCCCCATCCCGCCTCTGAAGGACAGTGGCTCCTGAGTGGGGCAGGGCGGGGCAGGCTGGGGCGGGACCTTCCAGAAGGGGGCGGGGCCCAGGCAGAGGCAGCAGAACCTTCTAGAAGGGGTGGGTCTCCCCTGAGGAGATAGCTGCCTTCTCTTTGCGCGTTGGCTGCTCCCTCGGGTGCTGTTGTGCCGCGCCTGCTCGGAGGACGTGGCGTCCCCGCCAGCCTGGCCGAGCAGCGGGGACCACGATGTCCCTTTCTGGAGGGAGAGGCCAGACTGCCCCTGTGGGGTGCAACGCTGCACCGGGGAATTCCACTCCAGCTGCCGGCACTGAAGCCGTTCGTGGAAAGACTGTGGTAGAGAGCATTAGAGGTAGGGCGGAAAGGGTGCTCAGTACCTTTTGCTTGCTGTAGCCGACTATAATTAATGATTATTTATTTTAACGTCTCAGTCATTGGCGAAGTCCGTTCTAGATGTGAGGAGTCACAATGTGCTCTTCCCCTGCCTGCCCTTGTGCTTCAGGTGAAACCTCTCAGCCCACACAATTAAAAAGGATTCAGTATAGACTTATACACACTCTTTATTATTTTTGCTCTTTTGATACAAATTGCAGACTTAAAAATTGGTTTGGCCTCTTGAAAACTTGTGAAGACAATGTTTTCATAACTCCATGTTGAAACTTTAACCTATTCTTCCTCAGTTTGACCTGGCTTTGGCCAAATGGTGACTGGAAAAATAACTCCCTACAGCTGGCCTATACACTAAGAGTGCAGAAAATAAAAGCCAAGAAGTATCCAAGATAAGGCTACTTAAATACAGTTTAGTATGGGGGTTTTTTCCCTTTCCTTTTCTATATTCCTCTACACCTATTCCCTCAGTTAAAAAGAAAAGTCAGGTGACTATGATATCAATATTTTGGAGACGAAGAGTGCTGGCAAAATAAAAACAAAGTAGTCATCAAGTGTTTTATGTGACATTGCAGACACTTTCCTTGCTAAATATAAACTTTACACAGATATAGTTAGTCTAATGAGATAGTTTACTAACTCATTTACTATCCTATGCAACACGAAATTGAATTTCACGTGGTTATTCCAGTTCTGGATACCACAGGCTCTGCTGACCTGAAGTTTTTTTTCACAAAATCCTGATTTAAAGACCTCACAAAAAATGAATCTGCTGTTTCTTTTTCTAGTCTGTCTCTAAGGGCAATCACTGTGTCTCTAGGGCCAGGTGTAGGCTTCTTGGGTGCAGCTGGTCTTTATTTGCTTAGGTTAATGCAGGTGCCAAGTGTCAGGCATCGTAAGTTCTCTTTATGTTTTAAAAGAGATTTCTACAGTGGAAAGAAGACTAAAGCAGGGAGAAAAGGAAGACAGTTGGTCCTGTAAAAATGTTGAAGAGCTCTCTCCCTCTTTCAACAGGAGAAGTTTATTTGTTACGTTGGTAACTGGAGAATGCTAGGGAGAGGATTTTCTTTCAGTAAGCAGAAGCTAATTTTCAGTTGGAAGCCTGAATGGCTATAGCACACTTTAACTGGCCGGTGGTAACTATGTGCAGTTTATGTGCTGCAGATAACTTGCACATAGAAACAATAGGAGAGTGAAATGTGGATCTTGAGCTCAAGATAAAATGAAGAAGTAGCAATTCCTGGCCTAGCACTGAAAATGACAAAATTATTTAACAAAAATATTGAAAGAGGAATTATTAATCCACTTTACAGGCTGTAGAAACAGTGTTGAGAGTTACACAGCTGTTTAGACAAACAGGAAATTAGTAAGTCTTTATTAAGACCAGGTGTGAGGGTGGCTCAGGGACCTCTTGAGAGACTTCTCAGTCCACGAAGTGATGCTTGGTGTGGCTAGGTCTTCAGAATAGTCTCTGTTAAACTGGTAAAGCTTACTTATTGCATTGGGTATTAAATTTACTGGATAGCAACAGCTCTGGAGTTCTTGAGACTGCTCTTCTGGACTGATTTGGCTGGAGTGAATAAGCTTACAACTGACACGTAAGTAGACTTCTACTCTTTGGTTCTAGTGGGATGACTCTGAAGTTCCAATAGTCAGCAACTAAAATAGAAAGTGTTGTTCCCTTGGCATGTATTAGATTTGACGCCCTTTATGGAATGGCCATCTATTGGAAATGAGCTGGATCAGAAATAAATCACCGGAAACATTTCCTCTCCCTGCCTCCCTATTTTCATGCTGTCTCTGAGGGTAGAATTAAAAAAAAAATGGGTGTGGTTAGTGGAATCAGAGGTGGCCTTGTGTTTTGGCCTCTGGATGGGCCTGATAGTGTCTGGGTCCCTGCCGCTTCTGTGGGTTTTGTGTTCTGAATGGGAGGGAGCCTTTCTGGGTGAGGATGTTCAGGACAGAATAACAGGGCCTTTTCAAAATTAGCTCTTAGAAATTGGTGAGCTCGCAGTCTACTAAATAATTAGTGTGGCACGGAGTTCCCAACCTTTTTTGCTGTGATGTAATCCCAAAGACAGTGTTGATGGTCTAGGCTAAGGCATTCATGTTCCAGCAATTTAGAAGGTCTAGGTGGCCTTACTAAACATCTGATGTTTACAGTAGCATCTGTGGTGTATACATTTATAAAAGACTTTAAGGTGTATGTGAAACAGGAATATTGACACTGGAGTGCCAGTAGCTGAGACAAGAGGTCATCTTCTCCCTTGTTTGTGAGTCCTCCTTGACTGGAGACCTCTCACTGAAAGGTTGGAGGATAGCTACAGGATGCCAGACCTCACATAGGTGTCAAGGGATCATCAGTCAAAATGTGGTCTGGTATGTTGTGAAGCTAAGCAAGAGGTTAGGTTTAGATGAGTTTTGTTGAGGAGCTACTACAGCCCACACGGAGTTTTGAAGACCAGTATTTAGGGGTGCACCAGGGGGCTGAGTGTCACTTTTGCTGAGGCAGAGCAGATTCATAACAAACAGCAGGGCCCACGTGGAGTCCCGAGGTATGCCATGCTGTGCGGTGGATCGTGAGACTTGTCTCGCAGGGCAGTGTCAATGGTGTAACGGTTAACCTCATGGGCTTGTTACCCTGTCCAGGAGGCAATGGGTGGTAGCATAAGTAACTGCTTTGTTGGTGTAGTGCCCTGTAACTCTGGAATTTTTTAATTTTTAAGTGAGTATTGTCAACAAAGCTTCAGGGCTTGCTTTTGCTGGTGTTTGAGAATAAAGAACATCCTATCCTCTACCTCAGCATGAAAGATCTGCCATGAAAACAAAAACATTCAATAATATGGTTGTTCCTTGTGCATATTCTTATAATACTCCATTGATATGTGACTCTGTGCAAATGTGGGCCTGTTGTCAAAAGGAGCTTGAGTTCAGTTTCCCATTGTCTCTTTGGGTGGGGAGGGGAGGGAAGTGATCAAATGCATGAGCTCTTTAAGAAAAACACCTAGCTGCTTTTAAGCTATTGGGAATTGGATGCAATTAGCAGGAATTCACTGTGTATGTAATCACATACCAATTCAGATCACCAGAGCTTTAAATCTATTGCTGTAACCTCACTAGTTTTCCAGGTTATACAATGTTTTTTTCAGAATACACTTAAAAGAAAAATTAATTTGAGACTTTTTTCTGTGCTTTGCTTCTTAATATCTCATTGTGCTGGCATTAGTGATTGAAAGAGGAACTAGTTTGCTGGTCAAACTAATTTCCTTTTTGGTTTGCAACAAATGCCTACTTTAAATATCTATGTCTTGAAAACATTTTTATTTGGAGATACTGCTGAGATGTTTCAGTAATTTTTCTGGACAGAGGTATCTGTTGTATTAGTCTATAATAGCCGCTATAGGGAATATATTTCATATCCACTGTATAGCCCCCATCATGCAATATGACACCCCTCTTTTGCTGAATCATTGATAGCATCTTGCTGTTGTCGCTCAGAACACAAAGCAGATACCTAAGCTACAGTTTTCTGTTACGTGAACTTTTAAAAATATATGCTTAGTCTCAGAGGGGTCTTCAGCTGAAGAAGCCTGAATTTTCTTATTTTGTGTCTTTTTTGTTGGTTTTTTAATTCATAAAAGCTAAAACTTTCTACTGGCACTAAAATAAAACAACAGTTGCCAACCTCTTGTTATTTTTCTGTTGTATTGGAAATCAATTCAACACATGCAATTCTTGTTTTAGTAATCTCAGTGAATTAGTTTTTATTTTTATTAAATAGAAGATAGGCTTGAGTTCATATAAAGATCAAGTAAAAATTATTTGCTTTCATGTCCAAGTGAAGACTCTTAAAATATGCAATTTGCTGTCACTTCAACATTTATTTTCAAGGCTTATTCAGGGATTCGGAGATCATTCTTTTTGCTTACCAATTACAAAAAAATTAATTTTATGCTTGGAGGATAAATTCTGTATGAAATGAAATTTAGAACTCACCTGCTGTTCCTAGAATACTCCTGAAAACTTGTTTTTCTTCTGAGGAAGTTTATTATGACTGGAAAAAACAAAATGCCACATATACAAATCTTAATCTTTATCCCCAGTGGAAAGCGGGTTATTTCCTCCAAATATTAGCTGGTGTTTTTCCAACTTACATTCGAATGTTATCCTACTGTCTATGTTATGCAGCTGCCTTTAGCATTGAGGAGCAGGAATGGCACCGTACAAAGGTGGCATTTGCATCTGCTGTGCCAAAGCCGCAGACTGCATGTGCTGCTCTGGGGTCAGAATGGACCCTTTCTGTGGAGTCTGGCTTTGTTAAAGATTACTCAGTCTGAAACGTATCAAGCGCAACCCTTCTCTTAGATTTGATTGTTACTGTGGGTATTATTTCTCTAGGACTTGTCAGCTCTGGACTGCAGTTTGCCCTTGTGATGGGGCTTCATTTCTCAGGGTGGCATCTGGCAAGGTCTGTTCCCTGGAAAAGCCCATTGCCATTTCAACACCTGCCAGTGGGTTCAGTCACTAGGAGCCTGTTCTCCTGGTACAGCAGTTGGAGGCTGTTAGGTTTTATGAGCACAGTGCTGTTCTTTGGTGCCCCTGGGATAAAAGAGTTTGAAACTGTGATACTTGGTCTCTTTCAGCAGACTGACAATGTGCTAAACTGAGGTATGCTCTAACAGTGTGGTCACTGGTGTGGAGAGGAACATACATGTTACTGTTGTGAAATAGGCCTTCTGGTGGGGAAAATGCCCGTGTGATTCCCGTGTGACTGGTAAATTAAGGTATGATATTCTTATGGATAGTTTGAGAGCTATTTCACATACGTGAACTTGAGAATGTTAAATATTAATCATTCTTATCAGCGCTCTGTAAGCAGGAAGCCAGTGCTGTGTTTTAACTTCAGGTAAATGAACAAACACTCTGGGGTGATTCGTGAAACTAAGTGGTTTGTGTGGCAAGATTCAGTTTGTTTTACAATTCTTAAATGCTAGTGGAACGTAAACTTGCACTTTAATTTATGATTGGTGGGTAACTCAACCAGACACAAGTACCATACTGCTGTGACAAGCAAGTCTGTGGAATTCCTTGAGTTTGTTGAAGATAACTTCTGTCACAAGTACTCTGAGCGCCAACTAGGAAAGAGGCCCTCCTAGACTTGTTTATGAATAGAGAAGAACTCGTTAGAGGTGTGGATGGTAGGTGTTTGTCTTGGCTGCAGTGATCACAAAATGGTAGATTTTTTTGGTGTGATGAGAAAAAAGGTCAGCAGAGTTGTTATGCTGGCTTTCAAGAGAGCAAACTTTAAGCTACCCAGGGAGCTAGTTAGCTAGTTAGTCCCCTGAGAAACTGCTTTGGAGGGCTTAGGAGTCCTTGAGTGTTGGTCAGTTTATAAGAACCACTATTTTTTTTTTTTCTTAAGAACCTTGCACAGGAGCAGGCCATCCCATTGTGTCAAAAGTCAGGCAAACAGGGCAGATGACCAGCTTGGCCAAACAGGAACTCCTCTTGGATGATTCCTGAAGCTAGGTCAGGCTTTGCATGAGCTGTGGTTTGCCAGCAGTGCTCCTCAGGGCTCAATCCTGGGGTCAGTGCTGTTCAGCGTTTTTATCAATGATCCGGATGCAGGAGTTGAATGCACCATTAGCAAATTTGCTGATGATACTGAACTGGGAGGTGCTGTTGACTCTCTCAAGGGCCAGGAGGCCTTGCAGAGGCACCTAGATAGATTGGAGCATTGGGCAATCATCACCAGCATGAAATCAAACAAGTCCAAGTGCTGGATTCTGCACCTGGGACGGAGTAATGCTGGGCACAAATATGAACTGGGAGAGGCATGGCTGGGGACCAGCCCTGCAGAAAGGGACCCTGGGGTGCTGGCCGACAGCAGGCTCAATAGGAATCAGCAGTGAGCCCTGGCAGCAAGAGGGCAAACTGCACCCTGGGGTGCATCAAAGACAGCAAAACCAGCCGGTCAAAAAGAGGTGATTATCCTGCTGTATTCAGTGTTGGTGCAGCCTTACCTTGAGTACTCTGTGCTGTTCTGGGCCCCATGATTTTAAAAAAGATGTTGAGGTACTTGAATGCAGAGAACGGTAACCAAGCTGGTGACAGGGCTGAAAGGCATGTCCTGTGAGGAGTGGCAGAGGTCTCTGGGTTTGTCTTGTCTTGAGAAAAGGAGGCTGAGGGGCAACCTCATGATTCTCTGCAGCTTATTGAGAACATGTGGGAATGGCTCAAAGTTGTGTCAGGGGAGGTTCAGACTGGACGTAAGGAAGCATTTCTTTACCAAGAGGGTGGTCAAGCCTGGAACAGGCTTCCTAGAGAGATGGTTGATGCCCCAAGCCTGTCAGTGTTTAAGAAGCATTTGGACAATGCTTTTTATAACATGCTTTAACTTTGGGTCAGGCAATTGGACTAGATGATCATTGTAGGTCCCTCCAGCTGATATATTCTCTAAAAGGTGTGTGCACAAGGTACCTTGGTTCTATATAGTAATATGCATTATGTGACACTAAGAAAAAATGGGATGGTCTATGTTGAATTTGTGTGATAATGTTATGAGAAAACAAGCTATGCCCAGGATGGCGCTGCAAAATCCAAGCATGGTTAGTTATCTCTCTTCTAACCATGTCTGATTTCTTCCTGTTAAAGTGATGAGAAAATTGCATCACTCCATCAGCTGGTAGGACTACTGAGTGTTAGCTGTACAGTAAGATTCATATGATCTTAGGATAATTCAGGTTGGAAGGGATGTCAGGAAGTCTCTAGTCCAACCTCCTGCTCATAACAGAGTTAACTAATGTCAGACTAAGCTGGTCAGGGCTTTATCCAGTTGGATTTTGAAATCCATCTCAGATGGAGACCTTACAGCCTTTCTGAGCTATGTGTTCCCGGCTTGACGAGATGTGATCCTATAGATCAGCTGTGTAACTACCAAATACCGAATAAAATAACATCAGATAAAACAATGGCTCTTGGACCTGAAATACTGCCTAGGAAACTGGTGATGCGGTTGCCTGTTTTTGGGCCTGCACACAGAAAATCAGTTCTTCCTTTCAACTTTCATGTGTCAAACCATTTCAGGTGAGCTGCGTTGTCGAAGAGCAACCTACTCAATCAAGGTATGCTTTCTACAGAAAGCAGCAGGTGCAGAGACCTCTGTTCTGGAAGTTTGCAAGAAGAAACGGACAGTGGCTAAAAGGCCTGGGTGACCAGGACTGCATGCTCTGTTCCACAAGATTATTGGTTTTGTGGGCACGTGGCACTGGCCACAATGCAGAGATTTTGAAGGCTGCTAATACTTGGTTTTTGAGAGTGCCGATGTATCTGTTCTATCAGGTGTGAAAGAATGAAAGCATTTAATTAAAGATTGAACTAGCAGGTGATGGTTCCCTTTCCAAATGGAAGGCAGAGCTGGTATTTCCATGTTGAAGGAGAGTGGATAGCTAGTGTGAGGCGAGGCCACAGACACTGAGAGGAAGAGTTTATACTGGGGCTTGAGAAGGTTTACAAAGGGCAAGATGACGTCATCAAAGCAGCAGCAGGTGAGAAATAGTTGAAACAACATTCAACATCGTGTTTTCCTTGTCTTAACTTAAGCCTGCTGTTTAGGAGGTTCCTTGGCACTGCCAAAATATGAGTAGTGACGCTGCTTTCTAGAGGCCATGGAAAAGGAAATGCCAAATGGCATAATTTTTAGTAAAAACGGATTAAAAGGAAGATCAGAGGTAGTAAAGGATATCACACACTCAATTTTCTGGAGTCACTTTGAGGCTTATTTCAAAATCTGAAGAGTATTGACTGAAAAGCAAGTTATTTGTATTTTCACAGTTAGTGTCTTAAAAGACATTGAGAGGGGGAAAAACACTACACTCATAATTTTTCTCAGATCTGTCTTGGACTATGTTACGTGCCCACAATAGCAAAATAGTCTGGAGGACAGCATTTCCCATTTCCAGGACAGACTGAAAGGATTTTCAAACTTACATGATTTGTTATTTGCAAAATTCCAAGGCTGGGGCAGGGGGAATGTCTTGGGCTGTCCAGGCCTTTTTCTCAAACCCATCTGCATTGCTGTAGTGTACAGTGATTTGATTTAACAGAGTACCAGGTACTGCAAGAGGCGCTCAGGAGGTGTAACGGGAAAGCTCCAGAGACAAAGGGAGCAACCAGAAGCTCCTGGTCAGGACCGGGCTGTGCTACAGCAGAGCATGTGAAGAGAATTGTAACCAACTGTTGTGACCTTGGCTGTGATAGAAATTGGTGAATATTCTGGGGAAAACCCCCTGGCAGCACCATCCTGATGATTTCCATAAGGCCTGGATTTCATCCAGTATATACTATCGCAACAGACAGTTATTGTATGAATGAAAAAATTTTGCTGAAAAGCGTAAAGATGAATGATTTTGCTAGAAGGAGCACGGGATACAGTTATTTCTAAGTGAGGCAGTGTCAACCACAGGTTTGCAAGAACTGGCTGAATTGCCTTTGCCCCGAAGAGTGAGGTTTTCTACAAATACAATTTTCCTGAAACGCATCATTTGACCAAATACTTCAACTCAAATGGAAATTTCAAACCTAAAAAAGTTTGTTTGATTTTTAACTGCATTTTTATTCAATTCTTGAAAGCTGGAATGAATATTGCAGTTTGAATTAAAATAAAAACTATTGCTTTTTCAGTGTTACTTAAAGCTATTGTAGTTTTAATTTTATTTGCATGAAGTTTTGGGGGTTTTAGTTGGGTGTTTTTATGATCCAGCTTTCAGGTACTATGGTTGGGAGCATGAGGAAAACAGGAGGAAATTGAGCACAGACCAGCAAAGGGTGCTATGTATTGCTTATTAGAGTTCTCTGATCCAGCACTTTTTGAAATGATGCGAATTGGAAGTGATCTGTATTGGATTAAGTCCTTAACTTTTAACAAAAATCAAGATTATCTCTGTTCCTTTAATTCAGCTGTTTTAGGGACAAATTTTTCAATCCAGAGGGCCTTGTGTTCCATGCATGATCAACAAGTTCAGTTGATTGGCCTATTAAAACTGGTGGTGTTACAGTTTAGACTTAAAGAGTTTTTTCATCTTGTTAGCTATACTTCAGGAATGAATGTATGTACCTAGCTTATGTCATGTCTGACAGACTATAATAAAGTGTAAAAGTTAGTGCAAAAAAAAAAAAAGTATGATACTGGGAAAGTGGTGGAATGCTTTTGTATGGAAAAAATCATGTATCCCAAATCTGAAGGATGCCATGGCATTCAGAGAAGGGAAATCTGCTTGATATGGGGCTTTTTGCATTTGCAAGAAATTTAACAAATTCTTAAAGAACTGAAGCTGATAGGGGCTGAAAGGGGAAGTTGCCATATAACCAAATATGAAGCTATAGGAGAGAGGAAAAAAAAAAAATGGGGGCAGTAGTTGTCAGTTTTGTCTCTAGGAGTTTCTCAGTGATCTATAGTGGGCTTTTCAATGTATTTTAGGATATAATTCATATTTCACAATGTGAAAGGTTTTGCTGAATCCTTGGCTTAAGTGTTTTTTGGGTGGTGTTACCCTGTTGCCCCCCCCTTTTGATCTGCCAGTAGAACCTGATAGATAGGCAAGAACAAACAAGCTACTTGGTAGATGACCAGATGAACTGACTGACTGGTCGTTGGACTCCTGTCCTTCAGAATATGGACAGATGTGCTCAAACAAAGCTATTTAAACAGATGCCAGTGGCACAGAAAAAAGGTGCTATGGATATATATGTGTATATATACATTGGCCTTAGAGGCAAAAAAGAAAAAAAGCAAGAAAAGAGGTGATAACTGTCCAACAGGAAAACCTGATGCAATTCTTTCTGTTGATTAACTTGAAGTTGCTGTGACAGTCAAAGGAGTCTCAGTTATCTCTGTTAAATGCCACTCATGCTGGTATTCTGTTGTTGGATATTGTTAAGTTTTAAAATGTTCTGAACTTTCTCAGGTAACCCTTATTTGTGCATGCAGTAGGTGTAGAAAGACCTTGGACTCCCCTGAAGATTGTGCGTTTCCCTCATAAGTTGTTTCCCTGGCAGCTTGATGTGGACTGCTACCTATACTAGCAGTCTGGCTAGGTCTTCCTTCATTCCCCACACGCCAGTGCTGTCTTATGTTGCCTGGTTTCTTTTGATGGGCAAGAGATGCATGGGTCCATACCAGACATATTTCCACAGAAGTTGATGTAGATGGAACTGTAATTCAATACAAAATGTAAGAAACTGTCACTTCCTAAACTGTGTTAAATATATTGTAAATGGCCTCTGGAGTGCTTTGAATTGCTTCTGTCCATTCCTTTTTTTCTGTGAGTTTATATATTGGTGATAGGCTTGGTTTTGATTGTTACGTGTCCTGTGAACAAAGGACCAAGAGTAAGGGATGCAATATGTTCAGACTTTGTGAACAAGAGCTAAAAGAGTGGATGTAGCATGGCTTCTTCATCCCTTTCTTTTCTTGTAGAGCCAAGTGAAAGCTGTTTAAGGTAATATTAAGAAAATGGATCTTTGGAATGAAGCTGTTAGGAGATTGTTTGCCATGCAACAAATAACAACTTTGCAGTAAGAATAAGCAGAAATTGAGTTGATGAAGGTATACTTCACAAATCTATCATTGTTTATGGTAAAATTATCAATATATATTGGGTATGTATCACCAAACCATATTTTGGGGATTTGATGTGCTCTGTAAATGCATCAGAGGCCAGAGGTATGGGAACTGGATCTGATCTGAGTTTTCTGGCTCCTGCACTCAAGACCTGAGAGAGGCTAGACACAAAAGCAACTATTAAAAATTCCAAGGAGAAGGGGTCTCCTTGGGAGTCAGGGGTATTTTTCGTTTGTTTTTCATCTGAGTTAGAGATGAAGCAAAACCTTCCTTCCAGGAATCCTCGCTGGGGGAGATTCAAATTCTGGTCCAAACTTCAGTTATCAATTCTTCTAAACCAGACTTTCTTTAGTGTTTGTCTCTACATTTAAGTCCTGATTAATTTTTCTGTGTTCTAAAAGCCACTGAAAGAAGCACAATGTTGGTGACAGTTCACCGTAAAAGGTTTCTTAGCAAACTGTACGTCAGCTTCTCCATTATTCTGAGAATGCAGAGTCCAAAAAAAATCTAAAGATAGTTGCATTTTTTTTATGTTACTAGAGTTCTTACTACTTCTCTACGCCAGTATGCTGCCAAACGGTAGTTATTAACAGCAGATAAGCCAAGGGCCTTTGCACTTGCATCTAAACTGTTCTGGTTCATATGCTTCTGGTACAGTGCCAACTGCCCACACGTAGGCCAAGAAAGCATTTGTCAAATCTGGGTTTCTGACGAACACTTTGCTTTGTCTTGGGCTGCCTCCTTGTAACGTAATGTGACCTGCCTTCCTGTCTTGGGGATTAAGTCTCCCTGAATGACAATCTGCAAACTCTAGTGTTAGGGTCAGCACTGTTGTTACAAATAAAAGGCAGAAAGCAATGACAGGGACAGGTTTCCTGCCTCACTATCAAGTAACAAAGTCCCCCTTTTATAAAAGAGGGGGGGGAAAGAATTAATGATTTGGACTGTATGCTCCCTTTTTATTATTATTTTTTAAACCTAGGGCACAATTGGGAAATACTGAGTCCAAGATGTGCATGTTGTAAGAAGCCTTTGAGATAACAACATGTAATCACAATTTCTATTTACATTATTATTAAATAATCAGAGACAGTGAACCATCTGCATACTTGATTAGGAAGTAGGACTGCTTAAAACTTAACAATTTTTTTAAAAGCTGTTGTTCACAGAAGTAAAGCATTGGAGCAAAGGAAATTACTGGGATGGTAGGGAAAATGTCAGTTGTGGGAACGGGTAGCTCTCAATTCCATAAAATCTAGATGGACTGCAGAGGAAGGAAATTCCTAGACTTTCACAAAATATTAACCTCTAGCTGCTTCAAAGCGTTTTTTGGTTTTTGTTCTGTGTAAAGAAACCCTTAAAACTAAAGGTATGTTCTGCATCAGCATACTGAAATATTTAGAGGTACAGCAGAGAAGCGTCTGTCCACTGCATGCAACTAATATTTGCCAAGTATTGATCTAGTGTCCATCTCTGTTATTCTTTAACTTTAGTCCAAGGTTCAAAGTTTACATTTTGTTTAAAAACTGATTTCACAGGGAGGTCGTGTCCTCTAGCTAATCCAGTAGTGATAGAGGTCTGCAGAGTGAAAATTAAGTTTACCACAACGTGGAGGTAAGCTCGGAAGCACATACAGAAAACCTCTGTGGCATAGAGATGTGCACATATCCACAAACACAGCAGTATGTAGTGAGCCTGAAAAAGTGACAAAATGGAGCAAGTAATTAGTCCATATTGGCAGAACAAGCAGAAGCCCCAGGTTTGTCCCACCTTTTTCTGTGCATAGGCAGCAAAAATGAAGTTGTGGTTATAACTTGTGCAATTGGGTCTGTGCTAGCTTAAGCTGGCAAGACTAGGGATCCTGGAATGCTGGAAACTAGAGTACAAATGTTATGTTCATAGCTTTGCACATCTTACTGTGACTTTTCTATCTGAGTTACTTCCACTAGTTTGAGGCAGTGGTTATTGCTCACTTTGGTGTGTAAATGTGTGTTACAGCTAAATTTTTTTTGTTGCTGAGAGTAACTGCATTCAGCACTCCACAAGATCAAGCTCTGTATTCAAGTTATAGAGCCATAGACTCACAGAATGGTTTGGGTTGGAAGGGACCTTCAAAGATCATCTGGTTTTCCACTAGATCATGTTGCTCAGGGCTCCATCCAACCGGACCCTGAACACTTCCGAGGATGGGTCATCCACAGCTTCTCTGGACAACCTGTTCCAGTGCCTCACCACCCTCATTGTAAAACATTTCCTCCTTATGTCCAATCTAAACCTGCCCTCCTTCAGTTTAAAACCGTTGCCCCTTGTCCTGTGGGGGGGGGCCTTGGTAAAAAGTCTCCCTCTGTCTGTCTTGTAAGCTCCCTGTGTGTATGGAAAGGTCACAAGAAGAGAAGAGCCTTCTCTTCTCCAACCTGAACAACCCCAACTCTTTCAGCCTTTCTTCATAGAGGACGTGTTCCAGCCCTTGGATCGTTTCTGTGGCCTCCTGGACCTGCTCTGATAGGTCTGGGTCTGTCTTGGGCTGGGGACCCCAGAGCTAGATGTGGTGCCCCAGGTGGGGTCTCACAAGAGCAGAGTAGAGGGACAGAATTGCCTCCTGTGACCAAAAGATAATTCCAGTTTTATCAGGTCTGAGCATCTAAAAACTAGGCAAAGATTAAATTTAAACTTGTATGGTTAACCTGATTGTTCACCCTGTGAATGTATATCATTCCCTATTTTATATTCCCAGAGCCTTATTTCTGGGACCTAACTCGGAAACCAGGCTTCCTGGGCTTCAACAAAGTCAATAGCAATTGACTGAACAGCCTCCACATGTCATCCAAGAATTTCTTTGCAAAGTCATCACCTTCCTGAATGTTCAGACCTGCAACCCCACCATGTGCTATTGCCCTCCTCTTTGCTGTCATAGTATAGCTTGCTGGAAATGGTGGATGTTTCAACCAGCTTCCAGGTTATCAGAAACATTGTGGCAGGTTATTAGAGCACTTAAAAATTAAAAATTTTGAAAAAATAAGCTACATACAACTACTTTAAAATTTTATGTGTTGTTATACAATACTGATAGAGTTATCAAAGAGGAAAATGCACTGAAATTAAAAGGCAAAAACTTATATTAATAAGGTTGAGATATGACAGTTAAATAATAGGTTTAGAACAGTGTATATTTGTAATGAACATATCTTAAGTTTATATTGTATTGCACTTTAAGATTCTAATCTGTCAAGCTAATGAAACACCCACAGCAAATGGCAGAAAATAAGTTGGGTGAAAATAGCAGATGCATTTGAGCAAGAATAAATTGAATTTGAACAAAGGCTTTCAATCAAAAGCTCGGGAAAATAATGGTAATCATCAAGAGATTACTTATCTTCGTGGTCCTTGTATTGGAGATGTTTGACACAGGAGCATTTCCTGTGGGGTTGCCATAGCAAACCCTGGGTGCCTTTCGCATGATGGTATTATGTACGAATGTAGATGATAGTGGGTTTGATGTAGAGTCAACTTTGGAATGAAAGAAAACCATGAAATTCAGCTTGTCATTCAGGTAGATTTAAAATACTGGGGATTGCTGAAGCAGAGAAGAGGCATTTTATAGGCATTTCAGCCTTTTGTGATCGCCAGCAGGTTTTTCAATGACCAAATACTCATCAAATATTGTTGATGACTCAGTTATAACTATAACTGTAATTGACATGCACAGTTGCTCTGCTATATTCTCCCTACCTAATTAATGTCCTAATATACATAATTGCATATACTAGTTGCAAGGTCTACCTGCCCTGCCATTCTGCAGAGCGAATGAAGTCTGACGAAGCCCAAGACACAAAGCGTTAATGGTGTAGTGGCCGTGGGTGCCTGATGCTGTCTTTGGCAGTCCTGTGTCCCTTTTTCCCTAGCTACACCCTGGAAGTTGTTTTGCACCAGAAGTATAGTAGGCAATTCTAAATGTTACCAGAGGTCTTTGCCACTGTGCAGAGTTGATGGATTTGCTGTTCAGGTCGTCACCAGGGACATAGTTATGACTGTACTTCTTATTGGTTTTATCTCCCCTTGGTTGGGTCCTGAACCGATTCCATGTGAGGGAACCAGGTCCAGAGGTGGGCCTCCATGGGCCTAGAGCCAACCCTCACTTGAGAGACAGCGTGCGAGGCACAGGTGAGCGCAGGAGCCTGTGGTGACATCCAAATGAGTTTGTAGGATGTGTTGCTCTGACAGGCTGCCAGACTGGAAGCCGTGGCAGGCGAAGGAAGCCAGACACCTCTGGACTGTATACACAGAAGTAGCAAGCAAGGCAGAGGTGTCTAAGGAACACAAGGACGAATGTGTGTTAGGTAAGAGGCATCAGGCTTGAAACAAAGGGAGATACTCCTTCACACTGAAAATGATCACAGACACGTTGTTCAAGCAGCTGTAAATACTAGATTTCCCTTGACACTGGAAACTATTTTAAAAAATATATACATTTTATGGCTATTTATGTGCAAAGAAAAAGAAGCCATCACCACTGTAGTAGGTCCTTGAGCTGCATGCCACTCATGTTGGAAAGTGCATTTGCTGGAGGCACTAATATTTGCCCTTCTCTTAAGCTGTTTTGGCAGAATCTGCAAGTCAGATGCTTGTCCAGCTGGACCTTTAATTCCTTTTCTTATTTAAACTTGCTGCCATTAATAAAAACAACCATACCAGAGCAAATTAATTTGGATAGTGTAGTATTTCACTTGTCAGGAGTAGGAAACATCAGGGTAGGAAGCAACCAAGTTTCAGGGCTGGAAATATGAATGTGTTCACTGCCGATGCAGTGACTGTAGCGTCTCCCGCGGGTGGCTACAGAGTGTTGTTGATATATGGGTATTGATTTGGGATTTGAATGTAGTGACATGGAGGTGGTTTTGTTTGCTTGTTTCTCAAGGGTAACAAAACCTTACTAACCATGTACAAATGGCATGTAGGAAGGATTTGCGCAGGCATTCTCTAACCACTTAGAACACTACCTTGCTACAACTTACGTATTTAATTTCCAATTAGAAACACAAATGGAATTGCTGGTGGTTTTTTTTTTTGAAACTTACCGGGCGTAACTATGCCAAAACATTAATACACATGTAGGTATGACAGGAAGAGATGCACGTGTTGAGATGTGTTTTGTTTGTTTTTAAACTTTAGTTGTAAAGAGTGCTGGTTAACCCTGTTTCAGCATTACCCGGTTTGTCACTTTACACTACAAAGATGTTTGCTTACAGTACAAAGATGTTGGTAAAGGAGTCCATTAACAACACAGCTGAGTTAGTTCCAGCCCAAGGGAGGCTGCAATATTAGTGGATAGAATTCACTTTGAAGCATGTCACCTGGCTGCAGATGCTTAGGAAGAGGTGGAGGCTTGAAAGAAAGGGGGGAGATGGGCAGCCCTTTCAGAAATCAGTGCCTGAGGGAGGAAAATACAGATAGGCAGAAATAAAAATTTAGATTGCTTCTCTGTGGTGGTGATACAGCTGAACAGTAAAGACTGGTGCATTAATTAATAAAGCAGAGTTAAGTCATGCTGCAATTGCAAGTTGAGATGATGTGCCACAGCACCACACACAGGCACAAAAATAACTTGGTTGCAGAGCTCAACAGGCTGAGTCATCTTGGGGTTTGGCACCTTGAAGCAGCCATATGGCAGTGCTCAGGAGCTCCTCGTTAGCCTGATTCGTAACAGGTATTCCTGCCTACTGACAAGTTGGACAGGGTTCCTGATGGCAGGTGGTGGTTCTGGGGCTGTGTGAAGAGATTTCGGTTTTGCCTAGTTGCCTTGGCCACCCTCGTTCCTCTTCCAGCTTGACACTTGCTTGAGGGGATGGTGTAGGGTGGTGGTGGTGTGCCTTGCCTCCCTCCCCCTCCTCGTTTTTTTTCCCCTTCAGCAAATTGCAGCTGAGGGGAGCTGCAAGCCTATGCGTAATGACCCTTGGTGTGTACTAGTGCGGTCAGGGCAATGCTGTGTGTAGGCTCAAAAGCCAGGAGACAGTTTGTTACATACTGCTTCTACATTTGAGACAAACAGATAATTTAGTCCACCTGCAACTCTTAAGCACTGATATACAGTACATTCCTCCTCAGCTAATTCCTAGAGTGAGCTGTTAAGTCAGAAATATGACTTGTGGGGTGGGTTTTTCTTTTTTTGTGTGTATGAGTTTTTGTTATTGTTGGTTGTGCTTCTAAGTTAGGCATTCACACTGATTAACAGGAAAGGCAACATTAATTCTATTGCTGCTAGTGAGAGGTTGTTTTTAGTACTACATTATCTAAATTGTAACACTGAAAATCAAAACTAATTCACTGATGTGTAGACTTGCACTGTTAAACTGCATTTTGTTAAATTGTTGCAAGTAGGTTATTTTGTTTGTAGTACATGTGTTATCATGGGCTGCAGAAAATTCTGTTGTATATGTAAAAATATGCAATAAAAATGATAGAACATTCACACTTCAGGTATGGCTTAAACAGGAAAAGTTTGAGAGTGCTGCTTTGTACGGTCACTGCAGAGCTGGGTAATTCAAGAATAGAACTAAGAAGCTGGGAGAGGTCCCAGTTTTATATTTTACTTGGTTGACCCTTCTTTAGAGAACGCTGCAAAATCACTAACCTTATATTAATTGTTCAAATCCTTCTAGAGGAAAGCTACCTTGAATCATGCCTTCTGAAGGTGGCTGTGCACCAGTGGCCAGTGTCCACTGTAAACTCAGGGATATATGCTTATTCAGCTGAAAACTTCACACATCACTGTTTCATGAAGGCAAGAGAGGATTATGGAGAAAACCTTGGGAACCACTTTTACAGCAGCTTCACTATGTGGATGGTGTGTTTAATCACTTAAAAATAAATCAGGTACAGATGTGACCGCATATAGGCCCCCCAACCACAACTCAGGCCATGGAAGCCTTCCAGCATGTTGTCACCTTAAGGCAATTATTTTTAACAAAACAAAGCTCCAGTTAGACAAAAAATATATTTGAAGTATAAAATCCTGTAGCTTCGATAATTCTTTATTAAATACTTAAGTTGCATCATTTCATTACAACATTTTGTCTCATTGAGCTTTTGCTGTCCAGAAAACAAACTACAGTTTCTTTCACTGCTCCTCGGAAAGTAAGTGGAAAAAAAAGTTTTTGTCCATAAACAAATCCTTTCCCCACAGTGTATCAAATCAAACCACAGTTTAAAGCTGTATTAATTGTGAAAATGAGGGTTACTTATATGTAGTACTTCTAAAATAAATTTTAAGGTAGTTTAGCATAATTTTGAATAGCCTTCTAGTATGAGGTGATTTTACAAAAAAATTCACACTGTTTAATATTTTTAATCTGGAATGTTTGACACTTTTGTATGTTTGGAAATATCTCAGTTTTGAATTTGATTTAAAATTCATGTTTACAAACACAGAACATAGCAACATCACCTTCTGGAGTTTTCCATTTGGGTTTTGAGAATTGTAACCTCTTTGCTACTGCAGGGGCTGTGAGAGATCCTCAGTAGAGACGGGCATCTCACCAGCCTCCTTTAAATCCAACACAATGGATTACAGTGTAAAAATGCAACACGTGCAACCGTATGTGCATGCATACTGTGTATATTTTTACAGCTACGTATTTAAAAAAATTAAGATGTGAAAATAATACATAAAAGGAAAAACTCCAACATGTAAGGGGAGGATAAACGTGGACAAACAGGTCGTTAGGTGTGTGCATCGATTGACATATGAGTAATACAGTTTGCACGGATGGTGATGGTATCCAAGGGGGCTCTAGGTACGCCGACAGGCCCGGTGGGTATGGAACATTAATATGGTTAAATTCCAGTTTTATAGGTTTCCCATGCATTTCAAATACGCATCACTTCTAGTGCAACATCATAATAGATGGGTGAAGACTGTGGTGTTTTTTTATTGTCATTTTATATACAAAAGGAAAAGATTTTTATTAAAAAGATCTACATCTTAAGATGTCCAATCTGGTAATCTACCTTTTTTCTACTGTATGTACTGATAACTGGCCCTTGCAATCACATGGGTATGATCACTTATTTTTATCTGAAAAGTGCAGTCTTAACTATGCAGCTTCCCCTCCCTGGTTCCCTTGTTTTCACAACCCCCCTGGCCCCTCAGTGTCATGTAAAATGCTTCGTCTGAAGCACTGGGGAAGGGTTACCACTGAACACTGCAGTTAGTACGTACAGCATCCTCCTCTGCTAGCTTATCATCAGCGCAGGCGTTGCGCCAGCATGGTGCTCCCACTCCCTGCACTCAGCATTCACCGGGGAGAGGTCAGCATGAGACATGAAAATAAGAGCAATCTTGTGGTAACAGGGTTTTTTCTCATTTACTTGGCCTCATCTAGTTTATTGTAACACTGAAAATAGTTTCCTGGGTTTTGTCATAGCATAGGAGATCTCAACTGTTTGGCTGATGAGGGGCCTATCTGCCCAAGGGTTTAGCCATCATAAAATCTGAGTTGCATGGGTATAGTATATTTTAGCAGGGGTTTATGTCCCTGTAACTACAGGGGTGCCAAGCCTGCCTGCAACAGCCCGATGGCTCTAGCTAACAGGAAGGCCCCGATACCTGTCATAAAAGCTTTATGTGGCAGAGGGATGGGGCTGAGCGATTCCCCTCAGTGTATCCCAGCAGTGGTTTTGCTCACTTGTGAGCTCTGGATTACTTGCGGGCCCCAACAAAGAAAAGGACTGTTTTGCTTCTGTGGCGAAGGGAGCTGTAGCATGTCTGTAAAAGCAAAACACTGTGCTGTGTCGTGACAGCACAGCTAGCGCGGTAAGGAAGGAAGTGATGACCTGGCTTACTGCAAGCTGGGTTCCCTGGGCTGTGGAGGACTGTCTGCACGGGCGAGAGCTAACTTGGGTGGCTGGGCACGGTACTGCGTTGGTTCTAGTGCTGGCAGGCTCACGCTGCAGGTGGGAGCTCTGGTTGCAGTGTCTAGGGACAAGAAGCACAAACAGCATTTATTCAGCTATTTGCATTAATGGCAAGAAAGCTGTGACAGCACAGATTTCAGCCGTGCAAGTCTATCCGGGCACTGCATGGTGGGCTTGTGGTCAATGCTGCCTGAGTGCTGTCAGGTCTTGTCAGCTGCCATGCTAATGGCATACATAGAGGGAGTCAAGGGCTTTCTTTTGGTATCAAGCCGTTTCCTAAAGATGAAAACCCCTTCTCTAAAACTAACCACAACAGTCCAAATGCATGTTAATGACAATTCCTATGCTGGAATTCACCTTGCTGTTTTAATACCTAGTGAATGCCTTTGGAGTGTCTGTCAGTTTGAGACGTTAAGTGGATCTGAAAAGATATTAAGCTAAGTAATTTTAAATTTTCTTAAAAAAAAAAAAAACCAAACCCAAAAATCTAGACAACACCACTTTCCCCTCCAGTCAGATGTCATGGTAGAATTCTAGATGGCTGAAAGGGCTTTGATGCAGGTGTTAGTAAATCTGTTTCAGAAGATGAGGGAGGGAAGGGACCAAAACCAGATCACAACTAGAGGAACACCAGCTGAGCTCTGGTTCTAGGTCAGCTGCACTCCTGCTAGGTCACAGCCCTCATCTGTAGATCAGTTTCAGTTTCTCATGTCTTGGGAGTTTTTAAGGTTCTGATACATGGCATTGGAGCCTCCAGCCACACAAAAAATCCTCCAGGTTAAGATGGAAAGAGAGCAGACTTTGGAGTATGACCCTTCCCTCAAGGGAGCCCATGCTGTAACCAGCTGTGCTTAACATGCAGCTGGTCAGTGGAAATACCTGCATTTACCTCATTCTCTCCACCTTTCCCACAGCTCAGTGACCAGTATTGTGTTTCCTCATCTACTTGGATGCAGTCTACTTTCTCATGTTCAAGCTTGCTCATCAAATGTCAAAAGTCAGAAAAGGATGTCTGGAAACATATTTAATAGACAATGAATCTTGACCTATGTTCAAATACTAAAACAACCAACCTTCTTTATACATGTACTAGCTCCTGAAATGTTTTGCTAGCATGCAACCATTTGCTGAGCGTTAGGAGCGTTAAGGTGTCTCTCCAGCTGCTGTGTTCCTAGGCTGAAGTTCCTGGAGTGTGGCTGTGGGGTGCCTGGGGGGCAGGGCTGGGCTCAAGAAGCTGTTGGCACAGAGGTGAAATGTTGTTTCGGCATGAGGCACCATCTTGCTTGGTAAGTGTTAAATGGGTTCTTGGGGAAAAAGCCTAGCTGTAGTGGGCACAGCTTACAAAATGGAGGGTTAAACTGCTGAAGCCATACCCTCAAACCTACCCTAGCGGTACTGTAACCATGGAACCTCAGTGGATCAAATACAAATCTTTCACTTTTAATCAGTCACAAGAGAGATGCAACTCCGACATTATAGTTTAAGCATGCAACATGTCATAGGTAACAAAATTGAGTAGATAGTGTATATTAAATAAATCTTTGTGATTAAGTAAAAAATAAATCACAAAAACAGTGGCTGAGGAACATGTCTGCAGGCTCAGCTCTACATCTGGTTGGTTGTTTTTGTTTTTTTCTTTTATACATCAGCAGCAGCCAAATTCACACTTGATAGATATTGCACCAGAAAGACATGTGCAGTGAGAAGGAATATAATCACATTAATGTTTATGCTAAAAAACAGATATGACTTCCATGTGTTACATAAAGTGCCTTTAGAGTTGGTGCAGTTAGAAACAAACAAAAAACCACATTGTTATTTAGATATCATTAGCAAATGCATACAAACAGGAGACAAAACAGACCTGTTTTCCATAGTGCCAAATCACACAGTGCCAGGTTTCACTCAAGATGCCTCCATTGCAAACAGTAAAGAGGAAAGGTTAATAAAAGAATTGCTATACACGGATAATGACAGGGTTAAGCATATTTTCCTAAAATGATTAATGCCAACCTTACCCCCAAATGCTCTATAGTACACGTAAATATTACCAATAATGAGGCAATTTCTTTGCTGAACATGAGATCTGGCATGCTATGTTATGATTCTCCCTTGACTTGTAACTATTCTAATATTTATACAAAAATGCAACATCCAGTCTGCACTTCTGGATACAGAAAAATATTTATGTGCTCAGGGAAAAGAGTTGCTCTCAATATACAGCCTATGTAGAGAAAATTTCTAACATTGCCTTCTCCTACTTTCCTAATGGTTTGGGAAAACAAGGCTCAAAATGTGCTTTGAAAAATGACACTGGCATCAAGTCTGGTATGAAATTAAGAAAAATGCTCATTTTTCTAAGTATATGATATTTAATTGTAATGAAATAAAATCTGAAAACATCTAAATCAATTAAAAAGTAAACATGAGTTGTAATACTATACCTGTAAAATGATTAATTCCATTCATTGTCATTAGAAATTATGTAAAATATTTATTAAGGGCTTTGCCTACAGAGGCACAACATAAATAGAGTAAGTCCAGCTGAAATGTGATCAGAGTTCATGTTAAGCAGTTGGCAGGCTGCTGTGGAGGTGTCGGAAAAGCCACCCACAGGTTGCAGTTCCAACTTCTGGATCCAGGCAGTGGCATGGGCGAGGGGCTTGCTCCGAGAACCAGCGCTGTGCAACTGTCCTGCCACACTCACTCGGAGAATACCGTGAGGCCGATGCAAAAGTGCAAGCAGAGCTTGCTTGAAGGGGGGGGAAAGCTGACGTTTTAATCCACTCCTTCAAATCCTTGAGCGTTCTCAACTGCCATAAGGAGCTTCTCTCGCAAATCTTCAAAAGATTCATAAAGAGGTAAGTCTAGGCGATTAAAGCTGAAATTTAGAAGGAAAAGAATCACTTAATCCATTGGAAAATACACATAAATTTAAAGAAAAAAAGTTACACAATTTGGGGGCCTATATCTTCACCGCGTCCTTTGCGAACTCAACAAATGTGCATGTTCCCTGCAGGCAGCGTCTGAGACCTGCCCTGCCTGTACCAAAGTGAGTTCTCAGAAATAACTCTGTGCCTCCTTCCTTTTCAGAGCGGAAAGTGGGAGTTTGTTAAGGACCCAGCAGAATGCTCCCCTCCATATCTAGTTGACTGAAAACACTTCCTCTTTGTCATAAGGCTGGTCTCCTACGACTCAGCTAAGATGTTCTGAACTTATTGGACAGACTTGCCACCCCCTGGGGGAAAAGAAACAGAAGAATAAACACCCAAAAGAAGGTCTTGAAAAGGTGCTGTAACATCTAACAGATAATTGAAAACAACTGAACGATTGTTTCTTGTGGTTTTTTTTTAAATAAAACTTTATTCCCTAGAATGATTATTTTTATGGAAGGATCACCGTTCTGTACTAATGTTCTAAAAGTTAGTTTTCCTATACAGCACAATTTAAGTTACCTTAAAAAAAGCTGTGTTCTTGATATGCAACAGAGAAAGACAAAGATTCGTACTGAATGCTTTCAACATTTGCAAATTCTATAAATTAGGATTAAAGTCAGCCAGTTTATGACCTCACATTTTTAGCTAATTGTCCAACAATTTATGGCTGTTATAGCCACAGAAAGCTGTGCTACGTGGTTTGTTATGCCAGACTTTCTGTTGTTCATTATACTCACTTACAAGGGTGAGGAAAAAATAAAATCATGGAAAATGAGAAAGGGAGAATGGTGGCGAGAGCAGCCGCTGCCTGCAGCATGCTCCAGGTTGGTGAAGCAATAGCCGAGGTAGAACCGCAGCACCCAGAAGAAAGCAAGCATCAGTCCCGAGTTGTACAAACGCTAGTCTTGCTTTTCTGACTCATGGGTATCCTCCAGTTCCTTAGTTTTCCAGAAGGAAGGAAGAGGCAATAAAGTTCAAAGATGCATAAAAGGAGGCAATGAACAGTATTAGCCTTACAAGGCGAGGCACCATTTTTCCTTCTAGTATATATGCCACTAAGTTCCTTTTATCAGTCTTCTCTTGGACAGTTTATTGACCATCCTATATTTTTCAAAGCCTTCAGACGGATAGAATAGAGGCTCTGTTTTAACATTAATAGAAAAATAACTGAAGCAGAAGCTGTAATTCCTCTTGCTGTTTTTTCCCTGTCTCAGTTTTGGCAGGAACCACACAAGTGCCCCTGCCACTACTCTGCAGTACCCTCGAGGAGGCACTGGCCTTCTGTGACTCTATCCTGACCTGTAATGTCTGCTTGTCATTTCTGGGGAAACTGGGGGGATGGATTATAAAGTCTTCCTAATGTGAAAGGCACTGGAAAACTACTGAGCGTTTGTGCCAGAATGGACTGCAACCCAAACAGGCTCTGAGGACCGCTTGTAAGATCCTGGGCCTCTGCTAGCAGGCACTGAGGACCCCACTCCCAAATCGTGCAGCACGCTTTCGTGCTGTGCTCTGGCTGGGACCGTGCTGCAAGTACCCTGCAGGAGTGGATTCTTCCGTATTTGATATGGGGAAAAGTCTTCTAGAGGAAGCGATTCAAATTACTTCCATTGTGCCAGAGCGTCGGTTGAACGGGCCGCTGCGTAAAGCAATTTGCAGGTAACTACATAGCTTCAACTATGATTGTTAAGATTTGGTATACAGGGGTAGTAAGTCCCTAGAATCTAGTATAAAATAGAGTGGGGGAAAAAACTAGCTCTTCTCTAACACACTTCTAACAAGCAAGCAATTACTAGAAGAGAAGTCCTGAGCTGAAAGGGTTGCTTGAAATACAATGGAATAGCATTAAAAAGTCTTTATCAGAAAGGCTGTGACAGAAGGAGTCTATTTTAGGTTCATTCACCTGCATTTACTGCAGAACACCTACTTTATTAACACATTATTCGTGTGCCCATGAGACAGCAAAACAAGCATCATTCAGAAGCCCTCGGAAGCAATGGCACAGTGCTGAAGTTGAGCCCTGCTGCCTCCTGGAATTTTGCATGTTACGTTCTGCAGCTGTATGACAGCTGGTAACCACTCACTGTTCTTTGCCTTTTAACTACATACCTACACACCCAGACACAGGGGGTAGGTCTCAGAGTATCCCATTTTATGAAGAGCAGTATGATGCAGAGCTAAAATATGTCAGAGAGGCACAGTCATCAGCTTCCCCCCTTCCTGGCAGTGTAACAATACAGAAAAGCTGTGTGTATGATGCTTTTATGACTTACCATGTGTGAGCTCTGGGCAGTTTATCAGGACTTCCCCATTGCTCTATTGTAAACAGCTGAGGACCATTTGAACCTGGTTGAAAATGAGAATCATATGAAACATAAATTGCACCAGTTGAAAAATCTAGCCTACAAAACTCCCTTAATGCAAAGAGGAATGGGGTTATTTGTTTCCAAGTCTGGTTAGCTTGTTAAGTTTATCTAACCACCTTTGCATAGAGTATGTGTACTGCAGAAGAAGTAAGCTCAGACATGACATGAGTATTATTCCTCTCGACAGCTGAAGTTTTCCCTGTGGGAGCTCGGGGAGCATCTACGTAACACCCATGGTGTACAAAACTTTACTCCTTCTCCACGTGCTCCCCCAGTTCTCCACAGTTCTCCAGTGCTCCTGGCATCCAGAGGGAGAATTCTTATTTGGGGGCCAGAGGGTTGGCTATGACTATGCTTCAGGCGGGCCCAGGTTTTCTCGTTGGCATTCAGAAGTGGTCTGTACAGCCCTTCTAGCGGTGAGCACAGTCTGGGGGCCGGTGGAAGGGACTCACCGTAAAGTTCAGCAAATCCATTCATAGGCACGCGTGACGTCCCAGTAACAAACTGCAGTAACCGAATCCGCTTTTCAGCATCCATCAGTAGAACAGCCTGTTGACAAACAGACACAGTCACTGCCTTTTCACTTTCACAGCTGTAGATGGTGCCATTAAAAAAACAAAAACTGGGTAAATGATCAGTATTAGACTCATAGAGATACTGCTCTGAAAGATGTGATACAGGTCACATGCCAGGTGTTCTGGGATTTTCCTGCTGTCACTGGGCCACAGCAACAAGACAGTGCTCTGGCAGCAGCTGGGAGCTACAGCTGGTACTCCCGTGTGAACTGCCTTGCCTTTTGTCGCATCAGGGACCGGTACCTGCCTGGAGGCGTGGGGCGCAGCGGGGGCACTGCAACCGTAACTGTGCCTGAGCTGGGGCATGGAGACCCGGAGATGACAGAAAAGCCTTGCAGCCAGGCAGAGGGACTGCAAAGCTTCACGGAAAATCAGCTCAGGGTCGTGCTACAGCTGGAGCTCAGAGTCAAGCCTCTGGATTGACATGAGTGCATAGCCATCATGTATCCCCCCCGGCCCCACCACAGTCATGAAAATGATTTAAGAAACCCAGAAACAAAGTTCGAGGTGCGTACACAAAGCTGTAAGATTCTGGTATTTTTAAGAAAAAAGACGCTCCTTTGAAAAATCTACTGCTATTATGGGAAAAAGTATTCTACTTCAAGACACTTCAGATAAAACCAAAGATCCAACTTCACTTCCTGGGGTCTAACACAGGCTCTAACGAGCACCGCCCCTGTCATTTCCAGCATTTCTGATGCATTCTTCAGCAGTTTCCAAGAGGAAAAAAGATTTCATAACAGACTGCACAAAACAATACCATAACTTTCACTTTTAGGAATAGAGAAGATAAATGTGGTAAAACAAACAGTATTACCTTCCAGAACCACTGGATAACGGGATGATTTGGGCAATACCCATTTTTGTAGATTGTATGTTGTCTCCAGTCATTAACATCAACATCGCCAAGGCCACACATCAGTAACTGCAGGGGGAAGGAAACAGTTCTGGGGTTAAGTGAAGACGGAACTGCGTTATCCTGTACGCTTCAGCAGAAAAACAAGGTTATACTTTCCCTCTGTTGTCTGTGTGCTCCCTTTTAAACAGCTAAGCAGTGCACATGTAAATGCCAATGGAAAGTGGAGCTTCTCTTCAGGAGAATTCTCAAAGAGTATTTCATTTTACTGGAGAAACACTTATGAAGTACTTACGTGTCGTGTGACAACATCGTTTATGGTATTCTGCTAAAATATGACTGGTATAAGCATAATGGCATTAATTCAGTAAGCTACTTGCATGCTTCATATATGCAAATAACTCAACCACCTCACTGAATAATTAAACTTTTTTGTGCATTTATGTGACCAATAGATTTATGAATTAAGGAGAAAAATCTCATTTTCCACTGTAAGCAAAGCATCTTTATCTGCAAATTCACTTAGGACAAGTAAGTGAGGACTGACGAGCCTAGAGCACAATGCATCATTTTCTGATGAGCATTACTGATCCATTGTCTCTGGAGTTCAATTAAACAAACTCACCTCTAATTCATTTTCATCAAAAATTTTTATCAGATCAATAGGAAGAAGTTCTGTGAATCCCTGAAAGAAAGCAAAGCAAAGTTATAATTCTCATACCACGTAAAATCAAGTTTTTATCTAACAAGATCTTTGGCGCCAGGGAACCTAAGTATATGGCAGAGGGCGAAGAAGGGTTTTGAAAATGAAATATTCATCAACAGTATATTTCATTTATTAATAAAAAAATCACTAAATTATTTCAAGCTCAAATAATTTAAACTTGAAAGAGAATTACCTCCTTCTTCTTGCAAGGGAAAGATTATATACTCTTTATATACCTGATATACAAGGTAAAACTCAAAGCATAAAACATAAGCATTCCAAAACTTATGCGGTTATGCAAAGCTCCCCACTCCCTCAACGCAGACACCGGTGGGTAAGAAATTGGCATGCAAAAAAAGAAAAGGCAGCTAAAGAGCCTTACCTCCAAAAAGGCATTCATTTGTTTCTGAACTCTGTTTACAAACCTCCACTGGATGACCAGGCTGCAGCAGACACAAAAACCACAGAGGCACACTTGTTACGAGACTGCGAACGGCGTGATCAGAGCTTTTAGCAACCCTAAGAGTTTCAGTTTCTCATTTACAACTTCAGCCATCGCCCAACCACGCTCCGCTGGTTCAGGAAACTGAGAAGGTTTTATTAATTGCTCCAATTTATCTTGTGTGACTGACTGAATTGTTGAAAAAAAATCCATGACTGTGAACAAGTTACAGTATGAATATTTTCACTTTAGCACGCAACACAAACTCTACACATACACTTCCATGTTTCATAGCCATGACTTTTCTACATCACCAAGAATTTTTTAAGGTAACGCTGTCAGACGACACGACATTAACCTTTCTGTTCCTACGGAGATTAGCTCAAGGATGAACATGGCAAAAAGGCTTGCCTGCGGATTGAAACAGCCTACAAGTTCATTACTATGCTTCATTTCCGTCCGGATGAGGCTATAATCCAAGACTCCGGAGGGTGTATTTACTGTTAGTGTTGGCTACCTAAGTGCCCAGACATTCTACTCTTCCAGAGCTCTCAGTAATTAACAATTCCCAACGAAGCCTACAAAATTTGAGGCTGGATGTAATTACATGTAACAGCCTGCCTATAAATAAATAAATAAGTGAATAAAACCTGCAATATCAAAGAAAAGGCTTGTAGCACAACTACCTCACAGGTTCTAGTCGAATGTTTCAGAAATCCAATGCTTTCCTGCTAAAAACGTGTTTCAGCATGCTAATTTGCATGAATACAGCAATTATGTTTCCTCCCCTTTGAAGAGGCGCTAATTAAAAATGCCACCAAGTACAGTTGAATTTATTGTTTTACATTCTGATAGGCAGAGAAACCGAGGAAGCTTAAAATTAAACCTAAACAGCACGTTTATGCCAATTTCTGATAGCAACACCGGCACGGAAATTGTGGAGCGGGTCTGCGCAACTAGTGGAGAAGGGCAGCGGGCCGATGGCCGCGCTGCGGCGCGCCTTCCGGCTGCCTGTAGCCTGACTTTGGAGACGTACGGCTCCCGCGTGGGGGCTGCAGTTAATCTTTGTTCTGTTCTTGTTATGCGAACTGAATTTTCAAAGGCGGTGTTACAGCACGGCTACGGTTCATTTGATGGTTACTAGAAAATTCCTAGTGCGATTTCCTCATAATGCTTAAAGAAATAACAGGGATTTTTAATTAGCAGCTATTTAGTCAGTTTAACTATTTTCATTCATTTCTGCAATAAATATTAAATAATAAAATAACGCAAACAAAGCACCAGATTTTCTATTTGACAACGATTCTTCGTTATCTACATGATACCCCATAAGCACTACCTGTGCATGAGAATGCATCATTTGGATGTTACTCTAAGAAACAGAGGGAAAAATAAAATTAAAGTTTTAAACACCTGCGGTTTGGTGCTTGGTTGGTTTTTGTTGTTGGTGGTTTTTTTTTTTTTTTTTTTTAAAGTAAAACAACTGGAATAGTTCAAGCATAATGGAATTCTGGGGAAAAATATATAAAAGATTTTGGGTTGCATTAATCATTTCCAAATGAGAGCATACAAATGACAGCACCCAAGTATTGACTCTAAAGTTATAAAAATACTGAGAGTAGCCATGAAAGAACTATCTAGATGTAAACCTAACAGTTCTGAATTTTCAAAGACCTTTTCTACACTGTATCAAGATGATGGAGAGAAAAAAAAGTTTGTGATGTCTAATATTTTGCATCTGAAAAAGACACACCTGAAAAATTTAAGTGCTGGTAGCGCAAGTAGATTACACACAAAGTAATGAAAAAAAAAATCATAAAAGCAGAAATTTCTTACTGTTCCACCATTACAGCTGGATCACTGTAACACAGCATTGCAAATGAGATTAACAAACAAGTACAAAGTTCTTCTCTCGGAGGAATGCTTAAACGTTTACAGAGCTCCTGGGTTCTGCCCTGAATGAAGACCACAACAGCAAGCAAATACGGACTCGATAAATGATACAGACATCCTATTCTCATCCTTTTTTCTCGCCAGTTTAGCGCTCAGATCTGCAGTCATTCTTGACTTGTATTCTGCGACCTAGCAGTTATCAGGAAAAACTCTAAACCCTAGGGTGGAAGACCATGCTCCTGTGCAGATCTCCAAAACAGAGCTGGTTACCCCAGGCACACAGGCAACAGACAGAAGCAGGCACAGAACTGGGCAAAATTCGTATCTCTACTTTAACTCGGTAAGCGTTGCATCCAAGAGGTGCCATTTCTTTTCACAGAGTAATGCAGGTGTGGATCTCTGTCATTCAGAGCAATCCCATCCCTTCTTGAATGTTCCTCATGCCTACCCATCACGAAAACAGTTTCCTCTTATGTCATATTACTGATCAGACTCCCCTGATTAGTGTAATCCATAGAACAGTAAAGGTTGAAAATGAAACTTTCTAAAGATAAGGGTACAAATAATGTTAATGATAAGATTTTCTTTTAAAAGGATCTCTGGCAATCTATTGTGGTCCAAACTATGGTAATTGCAGTAGGGTAAATTCTACGACAACTGTGCTTTCTTACACTCAGAAAAAATTCCATGAACGTATACATACTCGATGTATTCCCTTTTGTTTTCATTCGTTACCATGATTTCTGACCCATTTGGCTTCAGGTCGACTTGATATGTCTGTATTTCAAAAGAAACAAAACAAAACACAACATGACATTATTTCAGGAAACATTTCTCACAAAATTCACTTGGCTTCAGTAGCATTTCACAAGTAGTATCAGAAAATTATTATGCTGTAATAGCTAAGGAGACATCAAAGCATTCCACATTTAACGATGGCATCATTAGGAACAAATTATTATACGATCACTTAAAAGACTGAATTCTTGATGATACTCATTAGCAAGCGAGCAAACCATTCCAAAGCAAACTTCTAGTCCTGAACGGCAGGTTCATTTGGGTAAAGAAAACACAGATTCCATTTTAGTATGGGTAGAAAAATGCCTTCTAATTTTTAAAAATGCTTGAAACAAAATGATTACTCAAAATCCACAGAGAAACTGTTTCATAAAAAGGTCAAAAAAGCAAAGTAGAAAAACAGATTACAGAAATGGGTAAGCACAAATTTGCTAAGGATGGTGTCACCATGGAGCGTAAGATTGAAACAACCAAATTCATTACAGTTCACAAGAAACTAGAACAAGTCCAAATAATCACAGAATCATTAAGGCTGGAAAAGACCTTTAAGATCATCAAGTCCAACCACCAACCCAACACCCCCATGCCCACTGAACCATGTCCCGAAATGCCACGTCCACACGTTTTTTGAACACCTCCAGTGATGGTGACTCCACCACCTCCCTGGGCAGCCTGTGCCAATGCCTGACCACTCTCTCCGTAAAGAAATTTCTCCTAAAGTACAGAAATTTTTCCTAAATGTCTTTTAAAATATATTTATATGTCACATATATAATGTATGTATATAATGTACTTATTTTTTGAAGAAAGTGATTTATCACTTTTATTTAGTAGGAATTCACAAAATTAATGCTGGCTAGGTACCATGAAAGCTAAAAGTAAACAACGTTGCTACCAAACCGTACGCTCCAGAGCTGCAGCTATGAGGAAGTGTTTTTCTGACTGCAGATCCGGGTGTTTACATACAGCATAGGCACAAGACTGGGTTCACTTCTTGCAAAGCGTATGGGCTCGGGTAGGACAGAAGGGAAGTCAAGAACTTTGTTGCTTGTAAGTTGTCGCTCTGTTCCAGTCAACTTGTCCCATCACTTCAAAAGCACGGTCCCAGTGGAAGTGACCGAGACGTGAGTGAAGAGCCACGTTCAACCAAGCCTTTTTTTAAAGCTGTTACTAATCTTTAATAATCAAATCAGATGTTGTGGTTGCGTAACGGAAAGACAGTAAATTCATTAGCTTATAAATGGAGCTGTGAAAGGAGGAGGCTGAAAGCTCTTTTCAGGACTTGATTAACACTGAATACTTTAACAAGGAGAAAGACAGTACAATAGCTCTATTTGAATAAATATACCTATTACTGTAGAGAAAAAAAATAGATGACTATACTATTAAGGAGAAGTAATTAGTAGGGAACCTACACACCTCTGAAAGACTAGTTCATTTGTTCCGTAAAGAGCAGAGAAGACAGTCCAGAGCTAACAAGGAAAAGGTTCGCTGTCAAAGTTAAACAGGATGAAGCTACAAAGACCCCAGACACAGGCCTGGCACAAACAGAAGACTTCTTGGTGCTTGTTTCTTCCTGCCCACCAGAAGACTGTTTTTAAGAAATGAGAAATAGTATTCCAGAAGCATTAAGAACAGAGGAGAACCACAGACCTCTCCCTTCTCTGCTTTCTGAAGCAAGCTCTCCATCTTTTATGCGTTGAAAATACCTACTGTGTATTTCTTACTGACTTGTGAGAACTACTGAAACCATATTTTTGGTTATTAAGTAAGGAAGGGTAATAAGAAGATAAGATTTATTAGAGGTTTCTTGCTTTTCTCCAACTCCAGAAAAGGTTTTGGTGATAAATGAAGTATAAACAAACATAGAAGCTTCTAGCAATGCAAACATCTCCCTCTTGCATACACAATGTCCTTGTGGAAGCAGTATCATCTCCTACTCAGGTTCGCAAGGGCACTTTTATAAAGTTTCAGTAGTTGGGCAGCAGATGAGGCAAAACAAGTGCCAATGGTGAGTCCAGGTCCCTCGACTTCTAGTAGTCCCCAGAGCTCTGGCAATGGCCAGAGGTACATGCAGAAAAAGCCAGTGCAGTCAGTATCTGCCATAACTTCTGAACTGCTGGAAAGCATCCTGTACGCATTTGGACTGACACGGGGTTTCAACCTCTGGCCAGGTAAATTCCTCCTCACTATAGCATATCCCGCCCTTGTATTACTGAGCTTATTCAGGCTTTTCTTTGATAAAATTTGTCATGCCAATTTTGTATCTCACCAGCACTATAATGGAAGCAGTATTATTTTCTTCTGGAATTAGATGCATGTACTGTAAATTAAACAAAAATCAATCTTGCTACCAGTGCCAGAATTAGCTATTTGAGGTACTAAAGAGTTAGGAGAAGAGCAGAAAGTATCTCCAAGTAAGTTCATTTATGCTTATTACCAACAAATGACCCAGTGCATTACAAAAACTTTTCATCCTGTGGCTTTAATATTCTCCCTAATTCTCCATGTAACCGATAACCTTACGTTGCTTCAGGAAAAAAGTAATAAGCGCTGAGAGGTGGATCAGAAGGTTCTTGACAGTGCACTGTGTGCATATGTTTTGAAATTTTGAGGTCAGCTTTTTAAAAAAGGCACTGTGGTCCACAATACTAGGGGTACTTGGAGCCAAGATATCTAGGTCTAAGAATTAAACAAAGTGGAGACCCTAAAAAAGGTCATAAAAGCCTACAAGCAAATTAATTTAAGAGACACAGGTAGGTATTACTAAGTCCCAATACTGTACAAAACCAGTATGTTTTAGTCACTACATGTGTGCATGCATTACAAAATGGTTCAGCTCTGTAGCTTGTAAATAAATAAATAAATAAATAACTAAAAAACCCCAATGGTAGGCAGGTAAGTTCCAAGCTCATGTAAATAAACTCATGATTTATTTGCCTTTAGGTCCTCAAATTAAATTTAACACATATACGTATGCACAAGACCTTTATCTGCACCATATTTCCATCCGGAAGCTGATACAGATCTCTGAAGTTTGTTTTAATAGGATTCTCTGTAAAGACCGACTGTGAATCGAAGACAAACTGTACCATAAACTGTTGTTATAGCTTCTGCTGATAAAATGAGTTACAACTGTGGCTGATGAGTTATATTGCCACCTTCTCCCTTCTCAATTGTTAAACATTTTTTCATTTGTAACGGAGAAAAGTTATCCACAGATTGTGAACCTTTTTAAAACAGGCGCACTTCCTTTTCTTGTATCATCTGCCTGCATTATATAGAAGATGCCACAAACAAAGCACTTCTTCACTGATTATAATTCTACCACTACTTACTTTGTCCTTTGAGAACATCTTCAACCTCTAAAGCCCCAGAGTATTTTCTAAGATGGACTGTGTAAGACCTTTATTATTCCTCATTGCAAGTATTTTACCCAGCTTCAAGTACTGCTTTTCACAAAGATGTCACATTGCTCACTGACAAGAACATAATTTCCTCCTTCGGCATCCCCAGTCTTAGACGGTTCAGGAGGAGAGAGAGGTTAATATTCATAGTCTGCCTATACTGATCACTAACATTCAACAGTCCTGATCAAGTTCACAACCATGAGATACTGCTCAGTCCTTAATTACTTTTTGGCAATAACCAGTAGTAAGATGGAAATAAGGACTTTTGGGATAACCTTTACATACCTGTCCAAAGTTTTCCTCATCTATGCAAAACATGAGATCCAACTCTGTAGGGTCATTTTCCAGGATCCACTTCAAAGAGTTGTAGTATTCGCTATCCTACAGCGGATTATAATTAAAAAAAGTTTGAAAATGTGAACATTAAACATATAGTTTAACTTTAAATCGAACAAATAAAAACATCTAAAGCTAGAACTCCAAAGGGACTGGAAAGATGAGAACTCATTTATTTGCACAGCTACTGTAAGGCAGGGTAAGATGGATTACTTTATTCGTATGTATTTTTCTTAAATGTTGCATTTTTAGATTCATGTAGCTTTTCTCAATTGACTTGTAATTGCATTATTATACAACACAATAAAGTCACTCTACATATCTATTAGCTAAATATGCCTATAGCACTGTGAAATAATTGGTTAGAAAATGTCTTCTTGATAAAACTGTCCACTCTTTTCAACACAGTTTATGTACCACTTCATTACATCAATAATATATTATACAATAACTGATTGCATTGTTATTATTAAAAGCCTTGAAGTTTGCTGAAAAAAGGACCCCTCTAATTTCCTAGAAGGGTTGTACCTTCATCATGTATTGGGTTCATAATTAAAGATTGACCCAAGGAAAAAAGGGGGAAAAAAAAGTATGTGTAGCTATCATTAAATATTTCCAAGCAAGAGAGCCAAAAAAATTAATTTCAAAATAAAGTTAAACCATTATTTACTCATGTATGCTTCAAGAGAAGAATGACCTGCTGAAATTTGGGGACTATGAGATAGTGGGAGCGGGGTGGTGGTGGGGGATTAAGCAGTTGAACCAGTGTTTATGTCAGTAACTGAAAATCTGTAAAACTAAAACACCAAAATATTAAACTGCGTTTTATTCTTACACCGAGTAGACTTTTGACAAGAACAAGGACAGCTGTTGCAGAGCTAAGAATAAGAGAAAAAGGTTTCCCAACTACCTGTAGGAATATAAGAGCCTGAACTTCCTTTTAAGGTCCTTCTAGATTAGGTATCTCATGAGCTTGGTTTTAAGCTTGTCCTAGAGCTCAAACCAGCTCATCTCTTGTAATTTTGCCTCTGTGCTGGGCTTGTAAGTCAACTGACTTTGCTGTTGAAGACAGTCTTAGGGAAGTGCCGGATGTGAGAGGCCAGGCTCACAACCAAGTCCTGCGCCACAGAGGCAGTCCGGAGCAGTCTTACCCAGATAAACTGTATAATGGGTAACAGAGTAAGATGTTAGAAAGGCGAAACGGCTCCAAGGTGCTTCGAAGTCCATGGCAGTGAAAAAACTGGACAGACCTCAAAAGGTTAGAAAGACAAAAACAAGCATCATCTTGCTAACTTAATGGAAACCGTTTCTATTTAGCCATTGTACATATCTGAAATGTACTGTGTTTCAATACTGGTACGCTACGCATCTAGATTGGGCATTGGCAGGATCCCATTTACTGTTGTCCTTCATCTTACCATACAAAGTTAGAGATTACTAACTTGTAAAACAATTCGGTTTTCTCCCAGGGAGTGACAAACACAGAAGTACTTGATTGCAAATTAATGTTGAAGGTGTGAAAGTAAAGGAAGTGCAGGGAACAAATCCAAAATGGATGCAAGGGCATAAGTCGTGCTGCATTCATTAAGTATATTTTGGAGAAAACTGTGTATCATCTGGCAACCCTTTCGCCTTCCAGCACCGCGGGCAACTTCCCGTGTCGCCGGGTCAGAACTAAGCCCTTGTATCCCCCTCTTCCTGCTCCGCAGTGTGACACGGAAGCCGAAGGGCTTGGTGGTGGTGCGCCTTGTAACAGGGAGAAAGCTGACCCAGTGGAAAATCTGAAGGTATAATCACACATCTTACGTTGCCTGTCTTACTGCCCTACTCATGTCGCTTCTCCCTTGTCCCTCTCACCGCTGTTAGTGCGCTGGTACTGAAACAGCTGTCCAGGGAGACTTTGCTTTGTTATAAAAGTACATACATATTTCTTTCTAAAGTTGTTGCAGCTGTGACCTTGTGTCTTCCACCTTGCAGTTTACTGGAATTGTTAGCTCTTACAAATTTCCCAAGAGGAAAAAAATCACATAATTGCTAATGCCATATGGTTTAAATGTTATCTTACCACTGACTCCATGTCTTTCAGAGTTATTGGTTTCCCCAGCATCATCTTGTAAAAAGGTCTGATGAAGAAGCCTACAAGAGAGGGAAGAGTGTTATCTCCACTGTTCTGCGTTTTCACCTTACATAAGATACGACCGCTCAAGGATAATATGCCATGATATTTCCTAGTGATATTTCCAGCAAGAAAGAAATCTCCTGAAAGTAACAGTGCTCAAGCAACTGCTCCAGTTAACACAGCAGGCTAATTTTTTATTTAGGCACAGAGTCCAACCTTTTAATTATAAGAATTACGCCATTATCATAGAATCATAGAGTGGTTTGGGTTGGAAGGGACCTTACAGATCATCTAGTTCCACCCACCCCACCATGGGCAGGGAGAAGTTCCACTAGACCAGGCTGCTCAGAGCCCCGTCCAATCTGGCCCTGAACACTCCCAGGGATGGGGCATCCACAGCCTCTCCGGGCAACCTATGCCAGTGCCACCACCTTCACAGTGACGAAGGGTGGCATACCATACGCCATTAAACACCGTAACATTAATGGTACAGACACGGAGAAGAGGGGGAACTGAGCTCAAGGGGAGTCTTCTCTTAAAAGAGACACTAGAAAAACAGGACATGAGCTTCCTCTTCTAGTGTGCTGCACTATTGCTAAATAAAATATACTCAGTTTATAATGTTTGCTTGCTTGCTTATTGTGGGATTTCAAAATTTGGCAGAAATAATATTTTCTTATTAAGTCATCCAGTAATAATTTAGCAGATCAAAATATATTGCAGCTGACACCCACACAACTGCTCTGGCTGCAGGTTTGCATGGAAATGGCTGATATAAATTTAGTGATTTTCCCTTAGGGATAGTGATTACCTAGCAATGCTGATTCTGTGGTTTTAACACAAGTGGAGAAAAAAGGCAGAACTTTATATGAAACATATTATTGAGTAAGAGACTATCATTTTTGAGTCACCATTCACAGGAGGATTGCGATTTCCAACAGTTCCAAGTTCCATTACTTTCTCTCAGACTTTGTCTCCTGAAACGCTACACTCTAAAGCATATGAATTATTGAAGTCATTTAATTTAATAAAAATCCAGTAACAGTAGCATAGCCATACAGTGTAATGACTCACCATCCAATAGCTTCCCATGATATACTGCCAGACCAGCAACCCGACCAATAAATGTGAAATACGATAGATGATCTTCGTTACAAAGACCTGAATTAGGATTAATCTGAAGTGTATAGTTGTCCCTTTTTTGGGGAAAGAAAAAAGATATCTAAATAACCAAGTCTTTAAATAACCAGATATTCAGATATGTTAATAAATAATTTGAACCTAGGGCCATTTCCTGTTCAATTTTGTAATCATGTAATTTATCCCTGTGCTCCTTAACAGAAGCACCTGACAGTCTGTGGGTAGGCTGACCTAATCAACACTGTCCTGCTACGAGCATAGTGATTATTGGACAAAGGTAGATAAAACTCCTGCTTGTGGGGTAACAGTACTCCACCTGTGGCAAGTGCAAGAGGGCTGTGCTAACCTCTTCAAAGGATAAAAGCCTGGCACCACTGAAAACAGTAAAATTTTGCCATCAGCTTCAGTGGAATAAGAATTTCAGTGAAACTGTCCCATCTGCCAGGCTTGATTATTCACTCTTTTCAGCCAAATTTCAGGGCTTAGAATTTCAGGTTTCTCTGTTGCAGTAGTTGCTTTTAGTTCTTGAAATAGCTGAAGGTACTGAAGAGGAATTAAGTATAGGCCCATGGTCAAACTTCCTAGGATAAAGAACGTTTTCTTACTAGCATCTCAAACCACACATACTAGAGAACATCCCTGAAATACGCTTAACCTCCAGGATACTGGAAAAAGCTGTCAAAGGACTAAGATCTTTTAACTGGGTAATGAAGCATTAAGACCCGTGTGAGAGTGTGTGTCACAATAAGACATTAGTGTAAAAGCAGTAGTTTTAATTTGCAGTATATTCCTAATCTGTGAAGAAAGATACGGGGTTTTAAAGCAGATTCTTTTCTTATTTCTTAAAATAACTAGTTAGATTTCTGAACCTAAAACGTAATAACATTATATTTAAAATATCCACAGCGACCTACATCCTGTAAGCGGAAATATTTCAAAACAAATGTTTATCCAGCAAACTCTATTAACAACACACAGGCATTCTGTGCTACTGTTGTTTCCCTCCAACAGCAGGGACTGTCTCTGACACTCAGAACGTGCCTTTTCCGAGACCCAAATGTGAGAAAACTCTCATCATGCAGTCTCTGTTCATCTACTTTACACTCTATTCAACACTTATTAGAGAAAGGAGTGAGCTTTATACTGACATAAAAACATCCAATCTACTGCTGCAATTAAGAAATCCATCCTCACTGTAGCTAAGCACACAACGTGGAATTGCATACAGCACAGTAAAACAAACATACCTTAAGCAAGAGATCTGCGCTCTCATTTACTCTAGTGGATTTCTCAAAGATTTTAAAATTGGACAAAAGTGTAACTACTGAAACATAAACGAGAAGCTATTTTATGAGCTATTTATAAAGGAGCACTACAATTCTGGATGGCAGGTGTTTTACAATGTAATGGGTGGGCATAGAAAGAGTCTTGTCTAACATCCTTCCTTTCACTATTACTAGCCTCAAAAATTGCAGTTTTGCTGCAAGCAAGGCAACACTGAATATTGTCTTAATAATGAAAATTTTTATGGTATTTCAATGAAAATTTGAAAGGTTCTCTGAAAAGCAAGTAAGAAATGATAGTACAGAAGCGAGATTTGACTGATAAGAATGCACACTCATGCACCAGGAAGGACCATCTAACTGCATTCCAGCGTAACCTTGCCTCTTATGCAAAATCTAACGCATATGCCTTATGAATGGAAATATTTTCATGCACACTTACGTTGCTGAATATTCAAAGAGACCATAATAAGGGTTAAACATCTCCTTGGACAAGAGAAAAAACCATTCTCTGGCCACACCTCCATAGTCAAGTCCTTTTTCTGACTCAAATTCAATCCAGAGCCTGGCTTTTAGTACATCAGGTCTCTTCACAGACATGATTCTTCTGTAGGACTCCTCAAAAATATTATTTCTGTGTAGCTTCATCTCAAATCTGTTCGGTATATCAGCCTGTGTGAAAGGAAATTATATTATACTTGTTAGTCTCAATATATAAGTCTTCACGCAAATTACCGACCAGTGGTAACAACAAAGTGACACGTTAGACATCTGATGTATAAAGTTCCCCTTATTTTTTTTTTTCCAGTGCTCTCTAAGTCTGCAGGTTGATAGCATATGGTGAACTACGTAAGATCCAGTATAGTGGTTCAGAGATTTCTACGATATTTGACAAAACAATGAAAACAGCAAGAACAGTAACAAACAAAAAGGTAAGAAAATGATTGCTATTATTAGGCTCTATTTTAAGGGCATTTTAGCTTAAAATGGTAACAAATGCATAAGATTTATGCAACCGCTTTACTCACATATCTGTAAAGGCCAGAAGAGTTTCGCAACAAGAACAACTACAGTACCATACACACAACAGAACTGAATTGCAAAGGTGTAAATCAAAGAGGATCGGGCTGTCAAAATGTTTTAGAAGTTCTGTCTAAATAGGAGGGAGCTAACACCCATTATGATTTAGGGAGCTAAATTCAAAAGAGACAGAAGAGAACAGAGTCAAGAATTTGTAGAAAGACGACTGGATGAGCAGATAATCATGACCATTACAGCCACGTATAGTTTTCCTGATAAAACTGACTTCAAACAACTGCTTCAGAAGGTTTGCTTTCTCCTGACAACTGAAGTACTTATGGTGTGCAATCACTGGTCAAACTCGAGGTGAAAATTCAAAGAGCTAACAATAAACAGGTAAAGACATTGGCAAGTCCCTCTTCAAATGACAGCTGCTGTTGCCAAGGCTGATTACTGTTAATTATGAGTCAATAGCACATGCAAGCTAATACTGACTGCTCTCTTACATTAAAAATGTTACTGAAAAAACTTTTTTTCACAGAACAAGAACACTAGATGCTTGTGCCAGATCCAGCACAACTGTGGGCTCTGCTCTACCACCTTGCTCCAGTTCTGCCCTTCCACTGTTCAAGATGAAGGAGAAGTATTAATCCTCAAGCCTACTTTCAACCTAAAGGCTTGTAAACGAACATACCAATTAGTCTCAGTTGCAATGGGAAATAGTGAATCATTGCTACTTCCTTGCTGCCTCATCACTTTGATTTGCATTCATACAGAAAATGTGAGTCTTAAAGATTTATAAATGTTTTTGTTGAGAAATCAATCAAATTCAAACTTTTCTTAATTTTTTTGGTTCCTACTTCGGCCCTTTAGGAGTAGCACAATCAGGAAAAACCAGCAAGTGTGTTATAGCAAGATACACCAGCATTCTGTATCTATGCTTGGGACAGTCTGTTGTTTCTCCCAGACGCAGCGTAATTGATTCCAACACACAGCAGCATGTTTCTACTCACTGGTTTCTTCAACTTCTTCCGGAAATAGTCATATTTCTGTTTGAACTCCCTGGAATACGGAACTGCCTATCAGAGAGAGAATCACAAACACAGATTATTCCAGCTATTAGCAGTTTGATGTTCCAACATTACTTAAGCAAAAAAGAAATTTAAAGACATGCTATCTACATATGTATGCCATAGGCTCATCTAATATAAACCACCATGCATGAAGTACAACAGCCAAAATTTTCCCATTTCTTAGTGTGTAATCTGAGTTAAAAGGTATGAAAACTTTAGCTGAAACAGAAAAAATGGGTTGACTTACCCTCATTTTTTTCTTCTTTTAGGAACAGAAAAGAGCAAAAACAATTTTTAATATGTACCAAAAAAAAAAAAAAAAGAATGTATTGCTGCCATCCATGTGTCTCATTAGGAAATAACGAGCATGCCGTATGATACTGAATTTTAAAAATGGCTAGTGTTACCACAAAATATGGATTTGCACAGCTGAAAGTGCCAAGCATTGTTAGGTGCTACTCAGAAGACACAAAAATTCAAGTAAGTTTGAAAAAGAACCTAAGAACAAGTTAAGGAGCTCCAGTAAAGCTATGACACTAACAACGAACACTGCTTGCCCACCAAAAAGTGCAGGACACAATGTATACCTACACAGAAGAGTTAACTAGGCAGGACAATGTCCGTGGCTAGAAATCCTCTTTTCAGCCCCATGGGAATGCATCTGATTCTTAATAGATATCAAACTATCATCAAAGCATACCAAAACTATTTTGTAAATTACTTATAATGAAAATATACACCTTCATAATGTCTTTAATCCAGAATCTGAAAGAATTTTGTAAACAAATTGACATTCTTGTGAACCAAGTACAAGTCGCTGTCTAATAGTTATCTGAATACTCACTCAATGCAGCTGCCTATGAGTTAGACCACATTTTTAAGTAATATCAGCATAACAGAACAATTTTAGAATTTTTTTAAAAAAAAGGCAGCCTGAAGGTTGGTAGAATTACATTAATCAGCAGAGCCGGGAATTGGTGTAAACACCCCTTAACAAATGGCACCAGCCTCTGAAATATTTCTGTGGATTTCCAGATACTTGAAAGCCTCTCGGGATGATTCCCTGTCCTGCTAACATACCGTACGGGTAAGCAAGGACCTGACACTAAGCTAGAAGATTGCCACGTTGGATGTTAATCCATAGGCCACTCGCTGACTATCAGTAAGATGACGGAGTCAGTAGATGACTGCGTTCTTTTCTGCTACCCGCTTGTCGTCATCACGCTCCTTTGCTTTTGCACCAGATGGGAAATGCATACAAGCGTCCAAAAAGGCCAAGCCTGTTAAGGCACCAAGTAGTACCAGACACAAATGCACTGAGGTGTGTCAGCCCTCAAGCAGCAGTACAGGTAAGAGCCATCCATACTCCTGACTGCCAGTTCTGTGACTGCAACCGACAGTATTCAGCCTTCAGACGAAATGGCTGTAAAACAAAGTCGTGGATTAAACTAATGAACTGGAATAGGCTAGAAAAGTGGTATTAGGGCAGGTACAGGTCTGGCTCTAACAAATAACTGCTATGTATTTAAGTAAGACTCATTAATTCTCTGTAGGTTTTTTGACGATTAATTTATTGAGAATTAAGAATCCTTAATTCTCTGTTTTTTGACACTATATGGAAAATCAATTTAATCAGGGTTTGGAAAGAGCCTTGGAAAAAAGGGAAAAATGAAGAAAAAAAAAAAAAAGGCCCCCTGTCCTTGCTCATAATATTTTCCAACTACACCCTTACTTTCCTTTGCCCTACTGTTCCTTCGAGATTAAAGAGTGGACCTAGTAAAACAACTAGCTACACAAATGATGCATGATTTCTTGGGAGCAAAAGAATGATTTTGAATTCCACAGGACTGCAAAAGTTATATTCTCTGTTCCCTGACGGCTGAATCACAAAATTGCAAAGCTCTGGTTCAAGTTCAGTTTCTGGGTGAGGACCGGGATTTTGGGGGAGGGAAGGTATAGGCTGGTCCTGAAGTAGATTCATGACTGGATGTAGGTGAGCGCAGGAGGTGGAAGTATTTCTATATGAGTTTTCTCTTGTGGATGATGATATGTGAAAAATTAAAAAACAAACAAACAAAAAAACCACCCCGAACTAAAGCATTTTACTCTGATGATAATATGCCTTTACTACAGCCATTAAATAATCTTTCAGCATGCTTCCATTGTCTAAATGCAATGTGAAATGCAATTTAAGCAGTTTTTTGTTTTCATCATGGCACCAAAAATACTATTAAAAGCATTAAGATGAATCCTTAATGTTTATATGGCTGTAAACCAGATTTGATCTTGCTTTCTCTTTAAAAAAACATTCAGTCAAATGATTATTATTAATCTTATTAATAAACAAGAGCAACTGGATTTCCACCATGCAGTAGTTAATCTGCCGTGTCCTGATACCCTTAAAAATCCTGAGGATTTACCCAAAATAAAAAAGGTATTCTTGGCACCTGGAAACATCCTAGGGTTGGAAGTCTGATCACTCAGAAAACCATAGAATGGCATAAACCAGCATAAAAATGTCAAAGAATCACTCCATATATTTGATGTTTTGAAAATTTGATATTAAAGTAAAAGCATGTATTTATTTTTTCTATGGCCGATATTCTGAAATCTCTTAGTTTATCTGCAGTAAGCTTCATGTCTCTTAAAACTGACAGACCCCATTTTTATCTTTTTTACACTCTGAATCCATATAGTCACAACTCTCTCATATCAAGTGGAAAGAGCTTTTCATCACCCAGAAATCAAAAAATAAATAGCATAGTGCCTCAGCTCAGTAAAATTCCACTGTCAGTAATGACCCAGATAACGGGTAAATATGAACATTTCTCCTATAAACCTTACAATCTAGGATTCAGCACAGAGAACTTGGTCTGAATTTCTCAAGATCTTCTGACTTACGATTCGGAGCGGACGTGTGCCCTTCATATAGCTTAGTATAGAAACATACTACTCTAACACAATGGAGGAATAAAAGATAAGATGCAAAGGTTTAATATTGTTTGTTCCATACGAAGTAATTTATAATATCAGCAAGTGTGGAGAAAGAAAACACCTGAAGATATTTTACATTTACATTACTTTAGATGCAATTTATTTTAATTCACATTTTTCCCCCCAATTCATCTGTTTGGATGTCAAAAGTAAGCTAAGGATACCACTCTACTACTTTTGTCCTGGAACTTCATCATCACAATAAGCAGCAAATACAACAACAAAAACCGTGTTGAAATCTTAAATTTTTTATTTTTCAGCCAGGGTTTGCATCCGTAATGGATCTGTTTCAGAAACCACTTTCATCATCATAACTTAGTGCAGAAAGCTTTGGGTTGCAGGAAGAGGAGAATGGAACAAATGAGAAATGATGGGTTTCCATGTGTTTCAGAGCATGAAACACCATTCAGACTACATAGCTAAGCACCTTTCGAACAGATGTAGCTTCACTCAGAAATAACACAACAATACAAAAGATTAAAACCAGCCAAACAAGAGTCTCTGTCCTGC
>NW_010564131.1:116310-132304 GCF_000687285.1 Phaethon lepturus
CTCCCCGCTAAAAACAGAGGTATTCTGCAATTTACTGTCCTATCTACTGATCGAGAATGTTTCCCAGTCACTCCAAGGCAGAAGCCAACTTCACACGCTAGTAGCTACAAGACAGGAATCACACCATACCACCGGAAAAATCCCCCAGCTAGGTGGCTACTGCTAGGAAAGCCTCCCGACCCATCAAATTCCACGGTACCGTCTGACCTGGGAATAGCGCGCACAGCACTGCAGTTCCAAGAGTCCCAGTGATTCCCAATAGCCCACTGCTGCTTTGGAACCCTGGCAGCAGGCTGGAAGGTCCCCAGCGCGCTCCAGCCTCCGCGAAACAAAACAGGGGCCACAGAGTAGTACAGCCGTCTGAATGCCGGGGACGAGGCATCAGTTTGGGGCACCCTGGCAGCCTGTCAGGCGATGGCAGCTCCCCCCACCCTGCGGACTCACCAGAGCTGGCACCTGAGTCTCCCACGCCTGTCAGGAAGAGGCAATGCGAGGCAGGGGCCCTGCTTCCTGGCCCGCTGCTCCGGCAGAGTCTGCCCTGATCCGGAGGAGAGGCGACCTGCTGCTCAGCAACGCCTCCTGCCCGCACCAAACCTAGGTGAGCCACAGCATTTGTTGGAAAAAAACCACAGCAGTACTTACTGGACCAGTAATTGCCGGGTTCTGCAGCCTGGGGTCTTCCCACTGGGTAATTTTATTATCTGTAAATAACAAAAGAAATTATATCATTACTTCTCTGCTACCACACTGTGAATTTATGTTGTGTTTTACTCCCTACAACTGTTTTCCCTACCGTTTCCACAACTTAGGATTTAGGAGTATTTCAGGGTTAGAAAAGGCTGCATTCACCCATGTACATCAAAACCCCATCACGCTGTTTAGTTCAAAACATTCATTCAAAAATGCAGAACTACAACAGAATCCAGTGTATTTACACTGCTTTTATTTCAATGTCTGTAGTAGTAAACATGTCCTATTTGAACATGGCCTTGGATTCGACTCGTATTAGAAATACGCAGACTTCGTGCCTGAAAGGTAAAGGACCCCTAAAACTTTGTCAAATAGCAGACTAAGTTTACTTTTTTGAAATTTTGCATAAAGATATCCAAAATTTAATACTTTAAAAGCCAGCGTATATTTAAATTTGGAGGGAATAATATATATTTTAAAAAAAAGTCCTAGACAGTGATTTAATGAAAAGGTTACAGGACCATTAAGGGAGGCAAAATTAAACAGTTATAGTGTAAAAGATCATGCAGTTTTGACCAAAGGAGATTTTGGTAGTAACACGACAGAATCTAGTTCTTTTCATGTACAGTTTTTAAAAGCACCAGGAGGGCGGTGCTTTTGGTATGGTATGGTAAGGCTATACAGGACCATGGTGAAACGCTCCCTGCCTCCAGACGACTGCTCCTCACAAGATCCTGAACACAACAGAATCACAACAAAATGATGATGTTGCAACAATAAGACAATGCTCCAAAAACCAAACTAGATGCCATCCGCAATGGCAAGGCTTAAGTCATCCATTTCCTGCTCTGAAAGGGTAATAACAATGCATCTGTTTGTTGCATGCACCGCTTTGATTTATGAAGTGTATATTAAGATAGCAGTCCAGATTTTACTTTTTGTAGTTGCTAGGTTTGGGAATAAACAACCTGAGTTTCCCGAAAAATGTTTTTATGGCCACTCTAAGTAAGAGCAAAGAACCAAACCCACTTATATTAACACACAATTATTTTACATGTTTCTACAGCTGGAAAAGACCTGTAAGTTTTGAGTATTGCAAGGTAGTTTTAAAATGGACTGGGATTTGAAAGGCGACATTCATTAAATGTTAACTCAAGAAAATTCAAAAAGATCACAAGCACATTTCAAGAAATTTGATCTATCAGTTAATTTAATAGTAAAATACTATTTTATTTCCCTTTGCGTATTAAGGCTATTTAGTGCTTACTGAAATTATGGAGGAAGGCTGTTAAGACTGGCCGCTCCAGAAACAACATGAGATCCATAGACCAGATACGGCCATAGAGCTGTAATGCCAAATCTGGCCCTTCTCATCTAGCTTCAACCTCTTCAGTCAAATTTCTTTCTACAAAGTTTACTGGTTTTATATCAGTTAGTGACAGTTACTTCAAACTGACAGCCACAAATCAGGGTAGTAATTTTCTACGAAATCAAAGATAATAGAACTGGAAATGACTGCAAGTTTCTCAGTTCTTTCTTATTGCCCTACATACTTCGAAGTGTACAATGTTACTGTCAAATCGTTGTCGAATTTTTTTTCCAGAGTATTACAGTGACAGGGACTTCATATTATAAATGCTGTTCCAGGGTTTAAACGCCCCAACAATTAGAGGGGTCTAACCTGAAGCACTCTACCTGGAATTGTAGCTCAAGATTCTCTGTCTTATCCACAGTGGATGTGGATGACAAATGAATTCCTTTCGCAGCACATTTTTGAAAATCTACAATCTCTCTTGAGTCTTCACACAAATACAATACTCTCTCTTTCCTCATGAATCGGGCTCTAGGGCCTTTGAGGATTCCCTGTTCTCCTCTGTTTCCTTAGGTCCCTTTCCAAGTGGTCCACTATTTTTTTTATGTTTGGGACCCCATGCTAGATATATTATTATCACAGCTGATGAGAGTAGAAGGATTACTTCAGGTCTTATTTAAGACACTCCTGTTGATACATCACAGGATGAGTTAACTCATGTTGAGATGATGATTTTTTCATGCCTTATTCAACAAAAACTCTGCTCATTATTCCCATTCGGAGTAATACTTTGCAATTAATACTAAAGAGCATCTTACTTCACACTACGGTGGCAATTTGCCAGGCTCATTCTGATTTCTCATCCTGTTCCAGTGAGCACCTCTCACCTCTCCTACACTGTTGTTTTTTGCTGAACTAATGAGTACGTTCCCCCTAAGTCATTGTTCAAATCACTAATGAATATATTGAAAAACGGTGTATCCGAGACAGACTTTGAGGGGAACCCATTTAATATATCCATCCCTCTGCCAGTGAACCACTGATAAGTGTTCTGCATATGGTTAGGAAAAATTTTTTTTTTCCTTCATGATTACCTTCCAACAGGTAGAGAATTTTTCCTACAAGGCTCCTAGAAGATGCAAAAGTATATGCAGGCTACAATGAACAGAGCATACTATTTTATTCACGGATGGTAAATAATGTTGACGTAGCTAGCTAAGGACCAATCATGGAGAACTAGAGAGTGTATTTTTTGTTAAGAGATTGAGCGTTGCAGAAATTAGAACTGTTTACAGTTAAAATCTAAAAAATACTGTATTTCTAGGCTACTATGTTACAAGTAATACCTAAATTATTTTAACAGTACATTGCTTTACTAGTTTATACGGCATGCTTAAGAGCAGTTTGTATTGGAGGTTTCTGTGCTGGTTGCATTAGATGTATTTACAGTTTCTCTCAGGTATGAGAAAAACATTTCAAAAATAGGACAACAGTATTGGATAATTATACAGAAGAATGACAAAATCTGGCTGGGGAACCAGGACATTAGAGCAGCTGAATCTGTTAAAGCTTTCAATGGTATTCTAAAATGAAGCCGCCTACATTTGTTGCATCTTAACTAATCGCTTCAGCTGAGGAGGACTGAAGTGATGGCCAGCTTATCACAGGAATGGACTACCGAGACTTGCGTACTTAGGGTGAGCACAGCTGGTCGCGCCCGCGACTCATTTGAGCGCATGCTCTGATGGAAAGTGAAGAGTCGTGAAACAAGGAAGAGTCAGCAGGCTCTGTCACAATCCTATCGTTATGGTCAAATGTCATCGCACCTCCTCATCGATACTGTGAAAACAAATGCTACTACTGAGATTGCACTGAGCACTGAATGCTGTTTGCAGCCATTGCCTAAATACTGAGCACAACACAATCACAACGGAGCTGCAATGTGTCCGCTGTAATACCGCTGGCATCACCTCTGCTCCGAGAGTCCGCTTGTAATTGCAGTGGTGTGGCACCAGACTGAGACCAAAAGTATACTTGCTGGAAACAAGCAGCATTATTAAATAAAAAAACAACCTCAAAACTTTTGTAAAAACTGCGATCTAAAAAGCTAAAAAAACCCTCAGATCAAAAGAGGGACTAGAGAGAGATTTCGGATGCAAAGAAGTGTAGTTTTATATCAATTACAAATTCTTTGGGGAATTCTAATTAATGTACAACTTTAACATTCCATTGATTTTTAGAGACTAATGCATGCTTAAGTAGATTTAGAAGACTGAAAAATTAAAACTTTTTAAAGGAGGTTGGAATGCTCAACAGTTATACAGGTATTTTGAATGAGACAGTTTTATTCTGTGACTCTTCAGTGGCAGCAGTTTAGAATAATTTGCCAGATTTAAGTTTCCAGATATCTGTTGGGAGAAACAATTATAGAGGGCAAAAAGACTAAGACTTCTGTACTGATGTTTGAAAGAAGTTAATCTTGTGCTTGACGAGTGTATTATTTCTAATTTTTAGTTAAAACTATTTATGCAATTTCAAAATTCGTATTATTTTAAAGCCAGTCTTTTAATAATGATTTAATAATATCATATATACAACTACAGATAAGCATAGGAGTCAGCGTTACTGATACTGAAGGAAAAACATAATACTGTCAGATATGTATAATAGTTTAAGATTTCAATTCTTTAAGCTTTGTGTAGCATATGTACTCTCTTCTAATGGTGTTGAGAGTTATCTATTTCTGTGAAGATTATGCCATCAGTAGAAATCAGTAGAAATCTCTTACAAAGTCCAGCTGAAGTCTTTAGAAAAACCCAACAAAACAAAGAAAAAACCCAACCTTTCTGGGCTGCTTTATTTTCAAACAACAACAAAAACTCACACAGTAGTTCTGAGATGCTGTAGTAAGACAAGTCTACAATGAAACATCACTTACACTAGAACTTCACTAACAGAACTGAATAATATTAATGGGCTGGGTGCAGTTTAACATGCTATAAATAGGAAATAAGATCAGAATCAGCACTGCCACAAGACCTTCTTAAAGGAGAGGAAAGAGTACTTTTCAGTGCTAATTGTTCCACTGCCTATATATGGAGTTGTGGCTATGATCTTTTCTCATCTTATTTTCTATTCCTAGTGTGTATTTTAATTTATTAAGTGCAAATAAGCCATGGGATCATCAACAACAACAACGACGAATCCAAAATATCAACAAGAACAAAAGAAACCACAAAGAAGAAATGTTAATGCTTCACAAGTCAGAGAGGGACAAAGCTTGATGAGCCAATTAAAAGCAAGCTTTCAGTGAATATACAGTACCGTACGAGGGCACTAAGTCTCTGGTATCAATGTCTCCACATATCAACACCTGGCTTCCTAAATGAAGAGTAAAATTATAAAGCTTTCACTTCAATATTTATTACCTCCCTTTGTCTATTTGCTGTAGTACCTGAGTGCTTACTTACTATGGTCTATATAAAACGTTCTTCCATCCAAATGTATCCTTTCCTCCCAACCAGGCTGGAATTGGTAAATTAAAAAAAAAAAAAAAAAAAAAAGAGAGAGAGAAAATAAGTGAAATACTACCACTCTCACACAGCATGAAGCAATACATTATCCACGCCTACTTAAACTGTCTGATAGATTCTTGTGAGGTAGAAGACACAAAATGATCACAGATGCATTATGTCAAGGGCAAAAGTCTAGGAAGATTCAAAGAACTGGCTATTTATACAGGTAACTGTATCCAATACAGTAAATGTTTTTTTTAAAGCTTGGAAGTGGAAACTTCTTCCATCAGGGTTTGTACCCATTTCCTACTACGAGGAAACTATCATAAAGAATAGACTGTCCATCACTGGTTAGGTTTGAGAGTTTCTGCTTCTACTTCTGAAACACATGTGGGTTATTCACTGTAAATATGTAAGTCAGGATCCCATTACAGGTGGACAAGAATGTCTAAACTAATCCTCAATTATTCCCTTTTTATCCATTCCCTCTTCTCATCTTCCAAATGATTACAGTATAGAAAAGAGAATAAACGGCACACTTAGTATATGCAATGCTGTTCAGTCTAGCGCTCATTCCACCTGGATGCTGTAAATGAGCTTCAGATTCTATACAAGATAGATGGTAAATGATTTAATTTCAGTCTTTTCTAAGAAACTCTTGTTAAATTCTCTAGTCATTCTTACATCACTCAAAAATGGATTAACTGATTTTAAATCTGTTACTAATTATACATTTCCAGTAATGTACGTCAGACTATCTTGATTTCCCTGCATGTTTTACTCCCTTGCAGTGATCTAAGCAATGTGTCCTCCAAGATTAATGCATGCTCAACGTGTCTGAAAAATTGCAAAAGAACAGCTACTTCCACAGCTGCTTTCTTAAAGACAAACTGCATTACTGCTGTGTTGTTACCAGGAAATGCATCATAATAAATACGTTCAACTGCGCATAGTTTTCAGTATCATCAGCGATTCAAGACACTGGGCCTGGCAAATGGCCTAGCGTCATTTAAATACAAGGCAAAACTTTTGCTAATCAAGACAAGGGCAGTGAGATTTTAGGATGGTTTAGAGGAGGATATCTGATCACAGGGGGTAAAAGAGTTTATCACCCCTCACCAAAGGTAGCATTTGTCACACTCGTGCCCAAAAGCAGCACCCGATTCAGTCTGCCGGTAGAGTGTTTCACCTAAGTAAACTGTAACCCAGCTCAGTGAAAATGAGTAGGATTAAAGACTCGTTATTCAAACTGTTTAAAACTAAAATAATTTAATCTGCCATGTCCCGTAGCGTGGGACAGTAGCCTCTTCTGCTGGCACAGCCGTTTGCAGACAGCTCGTCCATAATACATGCTGGAGCACTGAGAGTGCTGGTGACAATTAGTGGCTCATTCTCACTAAGGTTTCCAGTGTTGCAAGTACAATTTCAGCCGCAATTTTGCAAAAGTACGCTTAGTATATATGAGGCAATGAGCTGAATTAACAATACACTGTGAAAACCAGCACCCCAGAAAAACTGTTAGCTTTCATAGACTAGTCTCTGCCATCAAGGCTACAGTTTTTTAAAAACAAACCAAAGCTCTGTATTTGACATGGCTGTAAACCAGTATTATACTTTGGCTACAAGTATGACAAAATTTCTGATGTTAAAATGATAATTTTCTCTGCAGACTGTGGAAGTTTCATTGAAAAATCAAACTTTATTTAGATTTCTGAATGCCAATATGTGCTGGTACATTGATAGAGCTCGCTTTGAATAATCTGCTCCTTGTTTTCCTAAAGTAACAGGTAACTATCTAAAAGCACACAGTCAGAGATAAAACCAAGGTAAGTTTCTTCAAGCTCAATGCTTCAGATAAGCAAAGAAACATTCAATCATTTCAGAAATACTATGGGCTGGCTTTGAAGAGCCTGACTGATTCACAGATCACAATAATGCTTTCTGGTGCTATATAGAAACATAGCTTTAGTGTCTTCAGAAAACTGATGACAGCAACATATGTGTCCACATACAATATATGACTGCAATAGTAGATCAGACGACATAAGATAGCAGGTATGTATTAAAATACATACACACTATCACTTACAGGAAGAGGGCCCAAATCATTAGGGTTCAAAGATGCTTTTGATCTCAAATGTACTGGAAATTTCAGTCGTGGATCCTCCTGTAACAGAAATATGGGACTGTAAATCCGACAGATGAGGTCAGATCTATATCCTAAATCAAACACAGAATTATCTGGAAAATAAATCCTCTTACGTTACAGTTATTCTTTTATGCCTTTTTTTTTAGAATAAAACATACAAACAAAAACATATAAAAGTGATAGAACATTTAGTATTTGGATGTGTCACATACTTTATTAGGATTCAGATATTGAAATGATTTTTATAAAGTTAAGAGTTAGTTAGGGTGATGTAAGACTTTGACTCTATTAAGTGTGCTATATCCAGAGATACACTTCAAAAAACACAGCACTGTTCTTTGGAATGCATGCACTCCTGTGAGTGGCATTTAGATACATATGCATGTTTTTGGCTCTTAAAAGCGTTAAGAGAAATAAGCCATCTCACTCAAGGCTCGAAAAGGATGAAAATGAGCTTCTTACATTCTTATTAATGCACAGGTATTATTACATCAATGTCCAAATAAGGCAAAAAGGGGCAAGAAAAACAGGTCACAGAAGACAAATTTAGACAAAAAATGCTTGTGATTTCCACACACATAATTTACCCACATGCACCTGGATCACCAATACGAACCACCATGAAAATACGTCATGTAACTAGTAGTCACTGGGAATCTGAACGATGCCTAACAAATTAAAGTGCAACTCTTATTTCAAGGGTGACGTGAAATGCTGGGTTGTCTTTGACATTTTTACCTAATGTAATTTTATTTCTTCAATTCGTTTACTAAAATTTCAGAATTATTCACTGAATCATTAAGGTTGGAAAAGACCTTTAAGATCGTCAAGTCCAACCATCAACCCAACACCACCATGCCCGCTAAACCGTGTCCTGAAGTGCCAAGTCTACATGTTGTTTGAACACCTCCAGTGATGGCGACTCCACCACCTCCCTGGGCAGCCTGTGCCAATGCCTGACCACTCTCTCAGTATCCTGGTTTCAGCCAGGATAGAGTTAATTTTCTTCACAGAAGCCAGTGCGAGGCTGTGTTTTGGACTGGGGATGAGAAAATGTTGATAACGTGCCGATGTTTTGAGTTGTTGCTAAGCAGTCAAGGACAGTTCAGCTTCTCGTGCTGGCCGGCCTGCGAGGAAGCTGGGGGTGTACGGGGAGCTGGAGGGGACACAGCCAGGACAGCTGACCCAGGCTGGCCAGAGGGAGGGAGATTCCATACCATACGGCGTCGTGCTCGGTATATAAAACTGGGACGAAGAAGAAGGAAGGGGTGGGGGGACGTTCGGAGTTATGGCGTCCGTCCTCCCAAGTCACCGTCACGCGTGATGGAGCCCTGCTTCCCTGGGGATGGCTGAACCCCTGCCTGCCCATGGCAAGTGGTGAATGAATTCCTGGTTTTGCTGTGCTTGCGTGCACGGCTTTTGCTTTGTCTGTTACACTGTCTTTATCTCAACCCATGATTTTCCTCACTTTTACTCTTCTGATTTTCTCCCCTGTCCCACTGTGGGGGAGTGAGTAAATGGCTGTGTGGGGCTTAGTTGCCGGCTGGGGCTCAACCACGACACTCAGTAAAGAAATTTTTCCTAATATTCAGTCTAAACCTCCCCTGGCACAACTTGAGGCCCTTTCCTCTCGTCCTGTCGCTGGTTACTTGGGAGAAGAGACCAACCCCCACCTCACCACAACCCCCTTTCAGGCAGCTGTAGAGAGCGATGAGGGCTCCCCTCAGCCTCCTCTTCTCCAGACTGAACACCCCCAGTTCCCTCAGCCGCTCCCCATCAGGCTTGTGCTCCAGACCCCTCCCCAGCTTCATTGCCCTTCTAATTGAAAAATGAATCCTCATGACATAAAACAAGTAATAAAATTGATTCTGTTAACTGAAGAAGTGAACATACATTGTATTAATGAAAAAGCAGGGCTAGTCACAGTAAAATACAATAGTATTATGGACAATCTCGAACTAAACAACAATCCAAGTCTCCATTGCACTGTATGCCTCTAAATCCCAAATTCGGGGAATTTAAAAGACAGTAGTTGTTTGCAATGATTTGTCAAGTATAAAAAGGTCAAATACAAAATGCAAAACAATATTGCCTGGTGTATGATGTACAAATGCACCAAAATCTAAGAGGATACAAACGAGCAAGTTTCCTTTCTCTGAGTGCAGCAATAGCAGCACTATAGTAATTTTAGAAAATTAGCTACTCACATCTATTGCTACTGTACGTGACTGCATGGAGGATTCAGTGAGATTCCTACATCAGTTTTATAAAAAGTTAGGCTGACAAACCCCCCCTTAAAGACATGGCAAATGCCACAATAAAATACGTAGGCAGGAAATCACAGAGAGAAACATTTAAAAGATGGCAACTGTTGTAAAAATAATTATCTAGAATTTCTCTTACCCACGTAGTAGTTTTAGTATTGTGATCAATGAAGAAGGGCCTGCCATTGGGTGCTATTCGCATCTCCCAGCCAGGAGGAAGGAAGCTTTGTGCAACTTTGTGTTGTGGTTTAGGAGAGTTGTAAGGTGAGGGCTGTGGAGACTGCGGATTGGAAAGGGTGTCCTTCACCGCTCTGCGCACAGGAGAGTCCTTGATACCCTGAAGAAAATGAAAGATATCAAGATTTGTCAAATGTCACTCAAAACTGTAAAATGAATAAAACTTGGTATCACAGCAAATAGTTTTTCATTACAGATGTAATTAATACTAGAATTAAGTGCTGGGACTGATTTCCTAGACTCAGCTAAATTCTGCTCCTTATAATATACTGAGCTTTTTGCTGTGAAGGACAGTGTTTTATCACTTCCCTCTGCAATGATAAAATCCGCAGCATTTACATTTGGTTATATATTTTACTGCACCTGTCCTGTACATGTCAATATTTCATTTTACAACGGAAAAAATAAAAACATTGCTTCTTGCTTCATGGTGCAACGTATCTCACTTTAGAACAAGACAGCATCCTACATGTGAGGCAGTTATCCACATGTCAATGCCATTTCTCAACTATAACTTCAGAGAAAGCATTTACTATGAACTTAAAACAAGTTCCTAAAATAAATGGAGGTTTGCAATTACAGATTTGGACATTTTTTTTTTTTACTAAATGATCACAGCCACAAAACTTCTCCACTGATCAATGCCCCTTGGTTAAAAACAGGAGGTACGAGACTTTTTTTTTTTTAAATTTCAATGGGAAACTGCAGGTTTAGATGCCTAAACAGCTTGAAAAATTTGATCCAGATGTACTCACCTTTGAAAATACAGACTATCACAACCAGAAAACAAGACTTAAGTGCTGTATTTTTATCTTGTTTGCATTTGTACTTTTCAGTTACTTTCCACAAACATGCTCTCATTAGCTGATACAGCAGTTTGTTTTCCTCTGGTTTTGCTAATTATTAAGATTCAGTAAATCCACTCATGCTTATTTTGGCAATTCTCTAACTTAGACTACATTTAACCACTACTTTTTGAGTATTATATTAGAAAATGAGGCATCCACAGGAATATTTACAAAATCATTCTAGCCTTATTTGTGGCTGGTTTTGAGCTGCAGTTGGATGGCAAATGTAGTTAGATTACAGTGTTCAAAAGGAGCATTTAAAATAGCTTGCATTAAATAAAACCTTTCCATATGTCTGGTACACAAAAAAGTTGAACATTTTACAATAAAATAACTATTTAAACAAAGGAAGTAATGTCTAAAAAGTTGAACTCTCTTTTTCTTGTAGTTATCTCCTTTAGGATTTTAATATTAGTAAATCTACACCTTAGCTTTTAAATAAAAAAAAATAATCCAGAGGTGTGTGTAAGATGACAAATTTGTGCTCTTCAACACCCTTGTAATTTCTGAGCATTGAATAAACTAACCACCGAGCTGATTAGTTGAATATTCTGCAGTGAAGAAAATACTCGCTTTGTAGCTATGGAATAGGTTATGGCATTTAAAAGCTATCACCCTGAGAAACTCAAGTTTCAGATGTTTAGTGAGTGACTTCCACCAGCTCAATCTTTAAAATGTCAGTAGGGAGAGGAGTGCTCTTAATGTTTTAGTTTAAGATATTAAGAAAATTTTAATTTAATTTATTTAAATTACACTAAAATTGGTCTTCAGAATTAACAATGACAAGGGTACTTTTAAGTAGCTCATTGCTAAAGTGTTTATCTGAATTACATATAAGTAGAGATAATTTATTTTAAATATGAACTGTAACTACAATCTGTCCAATAATCCTGCTCAATAGTTTGAGTACTTTTCAGTATAAGGAAGAAAAAAGAATGATGCATAAAATGAACTAAACATTACAATCTTCACTTGATTGTTGGCAAACTTTTGCAGTGGCAAAAGGGACAGAAATAGGAAAGACACAGTGAGAGAGAAGGACAAATAAACTACGATACTTCAAGACTGAAGAAGAAATTTTTAAGAACTTACTCTCCTCAATACAGACATATTTAACTGATTCAAGTTTTAATCACGCTTTCAGAAATAAAACACACATTGTCTTTGACTGCATAAGAAACCACTTAAATTATTCTTCAGATATGCTGCAGTGAACATCATTCAACAGGATTCTGAATTACTTTTAAAGATACTTAAAAGAAATTAAACACCCTTTTGAAAGACAAGGAATATAAAACATAATCAGTATCTTAATTCAAAGATTTCCCAAACTCAATTGCATGTATTATTTTCAAAGTTATCAGCATCAAAATAAATGTTTCAACTTAAAAAATTATTTCTGATTTTATACATTCATAACACTTGAAGGGAGTCACAACAACATATGTTTCAGAGATGCACACAGATTAAGTTTTAGCTGACCAAACCAAATAATCATACATAAAATACATCACTCAATGACCACAAAAGTTAAGTAATACTATTGTACGATATAAAGATCCACATGGAAAACTGCTGAAGAAAATTGCAATATATTATGGCAAAACCAATAACTGGGACAAGGGGCTGTACTGCACAACTGAAAAGGAAATTATAAGTTGCAAGGACAAAAAAGAATAAGAAGTCAGACATAAGTGATCTTTCTTGGTAGCAGCATTTCTCACCTCGAGTGGAGCAGATAAAGTTACTGTGGGTGAACTGAGGCTACGAGGCCGTCTTATCTGGGGTTCACTTAAATGGTTGCTGCTGTTTGCTGTTGACCCAACCATGCCATCTTCTGCAAGCTATTTCAGAAGCAAAACCAAGTTAGCAAGTTGTCAGAGTTCATCCAGAGTTAGGACAGTTAAAAAATGATGTAATTATTTCTTCTTATAATTATTATGAAATATTTAACACACTTTCTTAAAGATAAAGTACTTAATTCCACTGGAAGAGCAAATAATGTATGGTTCTATTAACAGATCAACACAACATTAAAATTAAATCCTAAGAATGTATTTGCTTCCTTTTGGTAGTTCATATGTACCTCTCTGTAAATTCCTTCCATTGTAGCCATCAACTTAATCTGTACCTTAACACAGCTAAAAGTAGTTACAAAAAAATCCCAGTAATTGCAATTTTTTATGATTATCCTGCATTGTCATGACTGAAATTACACTCAATACATGCTTTGTGTCCGCTGTCTAAATTGAGCATTATACACATCTTCATACCTGCATAATAGGCCGTGTCCATGTCGTGGTTCGATTGTTATGATTGACATAATATGTACGGCCCTTTGCATCCTTTCTTTCTTCCCAGCCTGAAGGTAAGCCTGGTGTAGTATGTACATAGGCCACTGAAGGCTGTTCAAGCAAGAAATTACTGTATTGTTATTTTATAATAGCTAAAAAAAAAATATTCATAAGTCCGTTTAGAAAGAAAACTTGTTAACTTACAACATTCTGAAACACAACATAGATATAGAAAAATATGGTTTCTGATTTCATTTAATATAAGCTCTTTTCATGCACCTTTGAGTAATTTTTTTTTTTCTCATCATATATCTTTTGATTCACTTTTGCACAGAATCCGGTACCTTGTTCAGAAAAGAGCTAGGCTTATATGCCCTCAAACTTTTTCATTTTTAGATTACAGGTAATGACTAAAAGGAACTTTGTGTTTTAATGATTTTTCCTTAAAAAGGCGGATGTTTTTCCCTCTTATTAGTATGGATAAGTAAGAATTGAAGTTACCATGCAGTCGAGTCAAGATCCCAAGTTCTGTTCTTTTCTTTACCACAGGGTGTCTTGAACCAGTTGCAAGAAACTATTATGACTTTCAAAACTGAAGTTCAAAAATTTTGTTATAGTTATGTTTTTGTATATGTTACAAATGTTGTGTCTTCAGGACACCTAACCCTGAATGCAAGATACACCCCAAATTGGAACCCAGACTTCAGTGTGAAAAGATTTTATTTTTTTACTAGAATTTGCATAAGACAGACGTTGTTCTAAAGAAAGTATACAGGTAACGATAATGGTGCCAAAGGCACTAATTGTCATTAAACAAGTTACGTCACTATTCAACAGAACAATTATGTTATTCCGTGTTGCTGATGATGTCTTGTGTACTTCCTGTGAGGAAAATATTCAGTGCTTAAACCAACTGGACATTTTTCTCTGGGACATACAGAGCGGGGCGGGGGGGTGGAGTGGGGTGGGTGTGGGTGTGTGGCAAAAGAAAAAAGAAAAATAAAAAAAGGCATTGTAGCACAAACACAGCAAAGCTAGCTGTGTGGCTAGCCTAGAGAGGATTTATAACACTGATCCTGTCTGCATCCAAGTATGTATTTTAGAAGGGAGGATGCCCAAGGAATTACAGTTTTTAGACCATACACTCTACGTAAATCTACATGTTTATTAAGTTTAGTCACTGTCTAGTTTGGGACTCCTCTTCTCTTAAGAGATCACTTGCTTGTATAATGGATAAGAACAGGTATCCCGGCTGGCAATGAAGCAAACAAAACATTGGAATACGCGGGACAGGTGTTCTTCTCAAGCAATTGATGTAAATAGTAAGAGCTAGAGAGGTAGGGGAATTTCTGTCATTCATAGCAGACAGAAGCCAACTGCTAAACTCTGCAGGACAGTATTTTTGCTCTCTAATAAAGCCATGTATTAAAAATTGTATCAAAGACTTGGCATGTGCTTTTCAGTACCTATATCTAGATCTTTAGTTCAATATGCGTTTGGATTAATTAGTAAATTAATTGCATTAAAATATACATTCATACCTTAATTATCAGGAGACTATAATGCTAGAGATTGCTTCACTCTTTCACAATATCTGCCTTGATAGCAGAAGGATGATGAAACCTAAAGGTCTTCGTCACATGACAGAGTAAAAAACAGTGCTTGAACTGCACTGTCTGATCAATTTGTGCAGCACTTTAATTCATCATTGATAACAAGTCTTTTAGAAACAGGCAGTTTTGCAGCGCTAAGAAAATGAACCAAAACGCCTTCATCTAGCAGTCTGCTTTTACCACTTCCTCTGAGCAGGCTGTAGCGATGTACGTGGCTTTTTTCTTACGGATGTAAAATGTGAACTTGCTGGTCCTTAAAGGACTTCAGGTTTAAATGCTGACAGGTAGAACTGCAAACCAGCACAGCAAAGGCAAAACTTGAACTTTAACTACTGAACTTAATGTACTTGTTCACCTGAATATCAAATTTTTTGTCACGTTGCAAGTTCTTGAGCTGATATAATAGTTATTGCTAGTGTCCAGACTGGGAAGAAATGGTTCTGACACCTAAGCTAGAGAAAGGACTTCTATCAATGTCCAAGATGCAGAAAGCAGCTCTGGTTGCTGCCCCTCCCACCCCCAACGATCTGCTACTTAGAAGAAGCAGCTTTATGAACTCTTTTTAGACTGCCTGGAAAAGAGAAGCTTTTTACAAGACGTTTCCTGAAAGAAGCAAGATGCTGCATTGAAAAAAACGGTTTGAAGAAAGACATAAAGCCAAATGTCTGGCAACAGACAGTTACTGGATGCAAGGAGGGCAGATGGCTAAGAGAAACAGGCATACTATGAATTGTCCTTTGTTCTAAAGGTCAAATTACTCCAATGCTCGTTAATCCAATTCACCTTGCAAAGGACTACATATTTAAGGCAACTGCCTACTGCAGAAGTCAAAAGCATGTCTTTATTTCAGATAATAGTATTCTTTATGTTTAAAAACCCCACGATGACCAAAAAAACTTTTTCAGGTGGTAAGCCCCAAAATGGCAAGAATTCTGATTTGCAGTCATGCTTTTCTTTCACAGAAAACATGTTATTATCTACCAAACACGAAGGTGTATCATTTTCACTTCTGCAATTTCAGGGCATCTCATGGAGAATCGGAGAATCACTAAGGTTGGAAAAGACCTTCAAG
>NW_010564132.1:0-12959 GCF_000687285.1 Phaethon lepturus
TTTTTTTTTTTTCTTTAATTGAAATTTAATTTTAAACTTCAGCAACAGCTTTGTCCTGCAAGTGGATTAATAACCGACTGGGAACTCTGGTCCTCCCACATGTTCCCAAGGCATTCGGCGTTGATTCCTTTTTTGCTCCATAAGCCATCATGAAGATTGTTTTATATATATATATATGAAGTAATTTTATTATATGTCTTAGAAGCAATGACCAAGGTAGAGCATCCTCACTGCTGCATTTGAGACCAATCCTGCCTAGAAGCTCCTAGGAGCTACACAGACAAAGGGTAGGAGGGGAAATGGGATCTTGGAAGATTTGCCTGAAGTCAAGCAGCCTGTGGCAAGGAGCCCAGACCTCTGATCTCCATCCGTTCCCCTATCACCAAGACTACATGCTTTTCTTCTCGCCTTCTAACTTTTCAACGTGGAGTGTTTTTCTCCCTTTAGCCTGATCTTCTGTGCCTTGTCCCATCATTGAACATTATATAGCACAATCCATTATGTACCGTAGTGCATCCACTGGAAGAACTGTCTTCCTGCCCAGGAAGCATACAAATATATTGCGTTAGCCTTCTACAGGGCATTTCAGATGCTATGGCACTGATGCAAACTGCTTGGATATGTATTACCCTCTAAAGATTCTTGGCAGGAAACAAAGCTTTCAGCTCAGTCCCAGACTACGGTAAAATGTGTTTACCAAAATTAGCCATGAGGCATTCAGAGAAAAAACAGGAAGGTGAAACTAAGCTTTGTGTGAAGAGGTTACAGGCTGGTTTCCCTGATGCATAGTAAACAGAGATGCTAGTGTTTAGACCTGAGCTCAGGGATGTGGCTTGGTTCCTCTGGACCACTAATCTTGATCAGAAATGGGAGTTCAGCACCTCTTGCAGTGGGACTTTGTCTGAAACAAGAATGAAAATCAGGGGTAGGTTTGGACCCTGTAACAGCAACCACAGCCTATTCAAAGGAGAACGGCTGATGCCTCTGGCTTTGTCCTGTAACTACTTAGACAGCTTTTGAGGGCACTGATAGGCTCATTATCTAAGAAATTATGTCCCAAAGGTAAAGGTAGGAGCGTGTGCATGTGCATGCACATGCCCTCTGCTGGGTACACAGGCCCTGTTGTGTCCAGATACTGCTCACAGCCAACTCTGGCACACATCGACTTCATTCACCACCTGAGCCTTGGGGATCAGCTGCATTGTCACATGAACCTCTGACTGGCACCACGCTTGACTTTGACCAAGCACCTCCCCTTCGTCTCCCTCCCCAGTATTTTATTTACAAATAAAAACAATTAACTGAGAACATTAACATAATGTAGGATCAGACTTCCAGAAGAGCAACTAGCAGCGTGCAGCGTTGGTGGTCTGCCGTACAGGATTAGTTCTGCTAACCTGGCTCAGCCCACGCCCTCCCATGGTAGCCTGCTGTGGTCACTGCATGCCTGAGCACCCAGAACCTCTTGCCTCCTGCCCCTCTCAGGGTCTGAGCACCCTGCTGCCATTTCTCTGCAGTGTGTTTTTGTCTGGGGTGACAATCTCATACAGGCGGACAGCTCCCTCTTGTGATAACACCGCTCCCACAGAAGTCACAGTAGCTCCTGAACCCCAAACCACTTCAAGACCTTCTGTTTTGCCCTGTCCATCTTCGAACATCTGTAAGTCCCTTGTGTGCCTGCCATAACCACTTCTAGTTGCACGGGTATCCTTGTTTCACTTTTGCAAAGTGGTGCAAACTGCTAGCAGCTATGACGTACACATCACTGGCACCACTTGGCAAAGTAGCTGGACCTTTTGATACCAGCTACACTTTTCATCCCCAACCCCTTTTGCCTCATCTTTTTCAAGCTGATGTTCTCCATATGCTTCATGGACTGGGTAGCTTTCTTTCCTAACCATACCTTATTTGCTGCATCATATTTTAACACTTCAGTAGTTTTTCCATGAGTATTTTGTCTCAGATTCTGTCTTTCAGAGTGTCTCCAAATGGTCACACTGACTCTCCACCCACATCAAGCACAGACTTACATTATCATTTTTCCCCCTCTTCATTCAAAATGTTTAAATCCCATTCAGAAACAGCTTCATAACTAGCTTTGATTGCTTGAATTCACTAAAAAACACCTACTGGAAACATAAAGTGCTTCAGAAACAGCTAATGCCAGAAGCAATGGAGATTTCAGTTTGATTGCCTTTTTTAATGGCACCTCTGCTTGAAGTTATAGTCACCTTCATATTTGCAGAAAGTTTCTGTTAGATCAGGGTGTTAACTGATCCATGCTTCTTCCTCATCTGGAATTTGTTTTATTCCTGGTACCATGCATTATTCAGAAATTGCTTGGAACCAAAGAATGTGCTTCATTTAGTGTCTGAGCTCAAACCAACACTATTCACCAAGAGCAGCATCGAGCAAGCAGTTTTAGTTTTCTTCAAGAGTCTCTGACAGGTAACAAACCTCTCCTCCCCACCTCAGTGGTAAGAGAAATTCTCCTTCATGAAAATCATTTGTACTTGCAAAAGACGGAGCCTTTTTACTGCCTCCTCTGGAAACCTTTGAACGGGCTTGGGTGCCTCAGTGGCAAGTGGGATCTGCCACACTGTCATATGCTTATTTAATACCCTTGAAACTGCATCAGCTTGCGATTTTACCTCATCACATCAGTGCAATTTAAGATCTCTGAGTAAATACACAGTTAATTCAAGTTTTACGTAAATCAAGCACTGGGGATTACTTGAGCAAATACATGAGAATGAGATTGCAAGCACGGTTGGCCAGTTTTTCTACCAAATCTTTTTTCTTTCTGAAATGGAACTCTCTGTGGAAACATTGCAGCATCCTCAAAGCTCCTCCTGTGAGCATTATTTGGGGCGTAGGAGGAATCTATGGCCTCTGTCATACTGGGCCCAAAACTTACCCATGAGGATATTCACCTTATTCAGGATAGGGACTGAACACCCTGACTACTAAACTGTTTCTCACCTTCACTGGAATCTGTGCCCTCCCTCTCACATGCACTCTTCCTTTCTCCCGTGTCTTTTCTCTTTCCTTCAAAGCATCTTCCTCTTTTTCTCCTGCAAAATAGACTCCCTCTTCTTTTTCTCCTGCAGAACAGGGAGCCTCTTTTCTGCTCAGTGCCACTTCCAGCATTTAGAAATAGAACAGGCCACAGAGAAATGAAGCAAAAGAGAAGAAATAACTGTTCTCACTTCTGTAGCATGACCTGAGACCTCAAAATGTTTTTCACACTTGAATAGGCTGTCTTAAAAAACTGCTGGATAGCAAGTGAGTATTAATACCGCCATCCTAAGCTGGCCAAACAGTTCTGCAGTAGCTATGAAGAGGAATTGGCCCTGTACACCAAGGGAGAAAGACCAGACAACCGAGGGCCTGACGCTCAGTGGACCTCACTTAGGTGTTGCAAACTGGTAGGGGGAATTAATTGGAACAAGATCCAGAAATACGATGGAGCCTCAGATACGTTATCTTAGGATATTTCACTGCAGTTGGTAGTTAGAGTATGACACAGAATGAGCTAGATTCATCCCTCATTTCATAGAAATTGTACCCAGATTTTCTGAGGCTAAAAGTAGACTCAAGAAACATCTCCCTTTTCTGTACTTAGCACTGAAGCAGCTGTAGCTCAAAGCTTCATGTGGCAAGGGGCTTCACCAGGAACAAAATTACTGACTAGACATGCTCTATTTTTCCAATCTAGTGGCTGCAATTTCTGCTTCACATTATTGCACTACCTTCTAAGCTGTTCAAGAGTCCTTTGTGTTGCAGAAACCTGCTCCTGGCCTATAGAACAGGCTGTCTGTGCAGATAAGAGGAGTGACACAGAGCAGGGAAGTGAGCCATGCACCGGGAGGGAGTAGCTCAGCAGCAGAACAAGGATCCTGCTGTGCCATACTCCTCCTTCCCCTTCACTGGCTCTGCACCCAACTCTGTTCTTCCCACCGATAACTGAACCCCAACTGAGATTTCCCTCCTTTCCTTTTCCTCCTCCTTACACACTTTCTCTGCATGGCCTTAATGCCCAGAGCTGTGACAGTCCCAGGAGGAAGGAGCCCAGAGTAGCACCAAACCTAATTTCACATGTAGCAGGACCTCACTTTCATTAGGCTGCCCTGGTGATACCCTTACATACTCCAGCTGCTTTGCTGCTCTTCAGGTCTTTCCCTCCACTTAGCAGTCCCTAGTCTGGTTCCACAGTGACGCATTTTGGCACTTTCAGACAGGATTGGAATGTCACAGCATGCCATGATGTCACCAATGCACTCCTTGTGCTTCTCTGCATCAGGACTTCCCTTCATTCTGGTGCCAGAAACTTTGCCTCTATTTCACATGCCCCAAAAATATCTGCAAAACAGCAGTTACAGTTAGCAGTCTTCAGACTCCACAAGACTAGGATCAACAAAGGCCAAGTTTAGCGTAGACTCGAAGCAAAGAGAGTCTTTCAGATGAAGTTTGGGCTCATGATTTCTCTCTGGCTCTGATATTCCAGTTGCATGCTTCAAAGGGGCAAGACTTGAATGAACTGTAGTGGACGTAAAGTCACATAGCCCCACCAGAGCACTCCCAGACTCTGGAGATCTGGAGCTGGCAAGGAACTGGGCTCCTGCTCTGTACCTCCCCCTCACTTTGCCCCATTTATAGAGGAAATCCAGTCCCATTCTGGCCCATGGACCCCATTAATTTCATCACCTGGATCTGTCTCCACATGAGGACATGTGTGGTACCAGCTGCAAAATTTGCCAGTCAAAGCAGGATGGATTATATTCAACTCTGTCCCTCTACAAACACCTAGTGTGTCTCAGATGTTTCCCAGAGACCATGAGAAACTCTGCCTGCCCCCGTTCCCCCTCCAGTCACCAGAGACTTTGTCTGTAAATAAAAATCTGGGTGATTTACAGGCACAATTTCCGTATGCAAAGGATTATGACAGATCAACAGCACCCAGCACATACCACAATCTTGAGATGGTTTTAAAAAGGGGTGTGTTGCCTTCTGGACAGACTTAAACTTTTTCTCCAGATTAAAAAAAACCCAAATGCCTCCGCTGTAAAGAGTTGTGATCTCCTACATCCTGTCAGCAGAACACAGCATCAAGCCGTCCACATGGCAATGGAGCTGTGCTCATTAAAATCTTTCAAAACAATGGCATTGCATCTGTCATAGCCAGCCTCAAAGTACTCATACTCAGGACGCTTAAAATGTTTTCTAAAAGAATAGCAGATGTTTAGTGCATACCTAAGCTAGAAATATATCTAGCTTGTATATCCACCAAGGCTTTTGAAGTAAGGTTCTAAGAAGCAGACTCCTCTTCAGACACTAACTACTGAAAGACCTCAGTGAGATAATTTACTGTTCTTGCATCTGTTCTTGCAGCAATGTCCTTTTTTTTTTTTTTGAGAAAAAATACTGGTGATCTGTTTATCTCATTGTTGTTAAGTGTAATTAGACTGTACACAGGCACCTTTGAAGTTGATCTGATAAACTTCATAGTCTCTAAGTGGGTTGGCTCAGGGCCTCTGTAAGCAATGTTTGGAAATATTTCTGCTGCTCATTTCCCAGGCTTATGTCAATTTTCTGTCATTAGTTTTATTTTTAAATTTCAATTATCTCAATTAGTAAAATCTGGATTCAGACCTGAGCAGTGTTGGGCGCTTATGTAGTGCTGCACTGGAGATAGTGCTCTCGTACAGGGATATGGCCAGAACAAAGAATCTCTGATCTATGTGCAAATTCCTCCTACATGGAGAGGATTCAGCTTCGGTGTTTGGGTTTGGCTCCATATATAATAATAAATTCTGGTGAGACAGATTGGAGTATACAAACAGCAAGACATGCTCCTTTACACATCTACATGCATTATGTATGGCTTGACTACAGTCATTGCCATTGTTCATTTGTAGCTAATTACTTGTATTACAGTAATATCAAAAGCCACAAATGAGAATCAGGGCCCTATTGTATTGGAAACCAGATATAAACCTAATGAAGATCTGGTCATTAGCACTTCTGTTTCATTTCACTGTATGCTCAAAGATCTCACTCAGCAACTCTCTTCCTACCCAGGAGCTTAGAAAAGTTACCAGCGGATCTGTGCCTGCAATGATGTATAGGTCTAAGGTGAGAAGAACCAATTATACCATTTCTCCTGTGCCAACTCTCTGCTCACAAGGTGGCTGTCAGCAGCAGTTTAACCCCCACACCATATTCTGCAGCTCTTGAGCATATTTCAACACGGCACTTCTCACGCAAACTCTGTATGTGATTTAGACATACCTGCTGCTTCTTTGGAGCCTCATCATGTACCAATCCCAGCATCATTTGTTATTTAAAATAACAGGTGACTCCATTCTCCAGACCATTGGATAGTGGTTGTAGCTGTAAAAGATGGATGTTTTTCCAAGTTTGAAAACAAGAAAGGCTCCAGCCCTCAGATGGATGGGGGAAGGACACACTTCTTACAAGTGTATGAAGTCTCTGTGTTGTCCCTGGACAACACACTTCTTACAAGTTGTTATAAAGCAGTAGGAAAAAGGAGGTTTGCAGGAAATGCTACAATTCCCTGTGGCAGCATCCGCACAAAGAGAAAACACAGTCCCTTGGTCATGTGCTGAAAGCCAATAGTCCCTTTCCTCTGCCTTTCCCCACATTGTGCTTCCTGTTAGAATATCCCAATCTATAACTGATTGTCAAACCACTGACTTCTATATCAATTTCCCTTTCATTTGCATGGATATCTAACAGCTTTCTGAGTGTCTTTCTATAAAAATACATTAAAAAAAAATCCAGGAGGCCTTAGGTCTGTACTTTATTTAACTTCCCTGCTTCACTAAAAACCTTTCTGCATCTGGCCACTGCAGGCAGATTTTTAAGGGCTTGGTTTTTGTGTTGCTGAGAAGCAGCATTCAGCACAGCTCTGGTGTCGTGGTTTAGCCCCAGCCGGCAACTAAGCACCACGCAGCCGCTCACTCACTCCCCCTCCCACAGTGGGGCGGGGGAGAGAATTAGGAAAAAAAACGCATGGGTTGAGATAAACACTGTTTAATAGGACAGAAAGAAAGAAGGAAACAACAATGATAATACCAACAAAGGAATGTACAAGAACAAGTGATGCCCAATACAGCGATTGCTCACCACCCAGTGATCGACAGCCCATCCCCGAGCAGCGATTTCCACCCCCCGGCCAACTCCAGTTTATGTACTGGGCATGACGTTGTATGGTAGGGAATATCTCTTTGGCCAGTCTGGGTCAGCTGTCCCGGCTGTGTCCCCCCCAAGCTCCTTGGGCACCCCCAGCCTGCTCGCTGGCAGCCCAGCACAAGAAGCTGGACTGTCCTTGACTGCTCAGCAACAACCCAAAACATCAGCACATTATCAACAGTTTCTCATCCCAAATCCAAAACACGGTCTCACACTAGCTTCTGTGAAGAAAACCAGCTCTATCCTGGCTGAAACCAGGACATCTGGCTAATGGATAGGTTCATATCTGAGGAAGGGAATACCTGAGATGGATAAACAAAACAAAGCAACAATCTATGAAAAAAATGTCCTGTAATGCTTGCGACTGCAAATGTGTCAGATAAAACATTTTAGTGGTCTATAATAAGGAGTAGGAATTTGTGTCCTGAACACAGGATTTGTCTCTCTGCCAAGACAGACAACTGCAAATGAAAAATAATGAAAAAAACGGGAGGCAGGGGTGAAGGAAAGTTATGGAAAATCAAGGGAATTGTGCTTTTCACAAAAGAAAGGTATTAGTGAGCCAGGACTTGGCTAGAATTGCAACATGCATGAATGTGTTTTTCTAGCTTTAATTCAACTTATAAACCTCATAACTGAAATAATTTATTTTCTATGACTAGTATTGGGCATGCTGTTTTCTGCTTGCTAGAATGATTTGTATTTACTGTTAAATGTTTTGTGCTAGCAGCTGGGATATAAATACCTGAAATATAAACCAGTCCCTGAAAAATGAAAAACATCCTAAATCTGAGATTATCAAACACCTTTTGTCATGTGGACTTTCAATGCATGGGTATGCAATGTTGGGATACCTGCCACAGAAGGACCTTCGTAAGATTTTCCTAATTCAGTTTTTCTCAAAAAAAGCCACAATATCCTTTGGTGCTAGAATCCCTCTGTGACTCCTGTTCTGAAATCTTGGCATGCTGTCATCTGAGCAGAAAGTCACATAAAGTCACTATGTTTCCTCTTCCCTCCTCAGCTCTTTTGCAGACACAGGCAAATCCTGACGTTGCTGGTGTCATCCTTCTTCCATTTTCCCTGCTGTGAACTTGCCAGAGGTGAATGAGGATAGATGCCTAGACATTTGCTATGACTTCTGTTGTTCTCAGCTCTGCAAACAGTTGCATCTGGCAGCCTTAGCTGTACTGCTTAAACTCCGAGGAACTCTGGCAGAGAGTGCTACAGTGTCAAGGAACAGTGCCAGGCACAGTTCAGCATGTCCCTCATCAGGTGGTGGAATAACAAATCCAGTGAAAAGCATACAACTACACTCAGCAAGGTCTTCTCCTTCAAGGTTCTATAACAGAGCAAAAGCAGTTGGCATAAGCAGAAAAAGGAACAGAAATGGCCACCAGAAATGGAAAAGTCCCAAAGCAGATATTGCGTAGCCATTACTTAAAGCCTGTTGACCAGTGAGTTTGGCAGAGGAGCTTTGCATCACCCTAAATACAGGAAGTGCATGACAGTACCCCGCTATGCTCTGGATGCAAGAATTCCTCAGAAACTTAACCATTTTAATTGTGAGACTGGATCTGTAGCAAATGACTGCACAACTAAGACCCAGTTCTCCTGACAGTTATGTGACACTGTTGATGTCTGTGAGGTGGGAGTGAGGGTGCAGAGCAGGGTTCAGGGAGTCCTGTTCTGTTAGTGTGATAAGTACTAGGGAAGAAAGAAGCAGGCTGTGAACAGCACAGTCTGCTCAGGAGGGATCTGTAATTGCAGTTGAAAGACCAAGCTGCTCAGCTAAAGGAAGTAAACAAGGAATCGATCAGTGTGGTGGGCTGACCCTGGCTGGACACCTGGTGCCCACCAAAGTCGCTCTGTCACCCCTTCCTCAGCTGGGCAGGGGACAGAAAATGTAACAAAAGGCTCATGGGTCGAGGTAAGGGCAGGGAGAGATCATTCACCCTTTACCATCATATGAGCAAAACAGATTCCACTTGGGGAAATTAGTTTAATCTATTACCAAACAAATCAGAGTAGGATAATGAGAAATAAAACCAAACCTTAAAAACACCTTCCCCCTACCCCTCCATTCTTCCCAATTTCTCTACCTCCTCCCCCTCCAGCAGCGCGAGGGAAAGGGAATGGTGTTGTGGTCAGTTCATCACATGTTGTTTCTGCTGCTCCTTCCTCCTCAGGGGGAGGACTCCTCACAGTCCTCCCCTCCTCCAGTGTGGGGTACCTCCCATGGGAAACAGTCTCCCACAAATTTCTTCAATGTGAGTCCTTCCCATGGGTTGCAGTTCTTTACGAACTGCTCCAGCCTGGGCCCCCGCGGGGTCACAGGTCCTGCCAGGAGCTGACTCCAGCATGGGCCTCCCACAGGTTCACAGTCTCCTTCGGGCATCCCCCTGCTCCAGCATGGGGTCCTCCCCAGGCTGCAGGTGGAGATCTGCTCCACCACGGGCCTCCGTGAGCTGCTGGGGGACAGTCTGCCTCACCATGGTCTTCACCAAGGGAATCTCTGCTCTGACATCTGGAGCACTCACTTGCCCTCCTTTTACACTGATCTTGGTGTCTGCAGAGTTGTTTCTCTCATATTCTCATTCCTCTCTCTGGCTGCAGTTGCAGGTTTTTTTCCCTTTTTAGATACATTACCCCAGAGGTGCTACCACTGTCACTAATGGGCTCAGCCTTGGCTAGTGGTGGGTCCATCATGGAGCCCACTGGCATTGGCTCTATCAGACACAGGGGAAGCTTCTAGCAGCTCCTCACAAAAGCCAGTCTTGTAGCTCCCCCACTACCAAAACCTTGCCATGCAAACCCAATACAATTGCTGCATTATACATACAGTCATGGTTTCTTGCATGCAAGCTTCCAGGGTATGATCAAACTCCATTATCAATTTACAGTGTTAGGTCTATGAAGCTGTATCCAAAGTAAATCTCTTTGCACCTCCCTAGAGCTACAGAGTTTAGGTGGGAACAAGGGTCTGCCAGCAGTAACTCCACACAGGATCAAAACCTTAGCTTTTTTCTGCCTTTCTTGGCTATGTGATGCATTTTCATGGGGTTATGAGGTAGGTCTCCTGTGATTTTGCATTGTCCTTTTTCCCAGAAACCAGATCACTTGTCTCTGCTGTCTGTTTTTGCTTCTCTTACTCTAATGAGTGTGCATTATAAACAGAGGTGGACAGCATAATAGAACCCCTGGAAGTATTTGTAAATAACAGGCTTTTAGAAACCTTTTATATAAGGAAGCCCTATAGACATTAATAGATAGTGAACACTCTTCTATAGGCATTGTTTTTCCACTAGTCTGTACAATTCAATAGCGAATTATGTTCCTGCTATCAAATCCCAAAGGATGATTTAGAAAACCATTAGAAAGGATCTAATTCTCTGTAATTTTCTGCAGTAATTAAGATAAAAGCCTTTCAGGGTCTTCTCTATTACAGTTCATGGGGTTTTTCCAGAGGAAAATAAATGATGAGTTTAAATTCTCCTTGGTTACTTAAGCAAAGTAAAGCCAGTAAATTCTGGAGGTATATTCAGATAAAATTTCCTTTCATTTCTGTTGCAAATTTACTTAATTTTGGGAGACAGTGAGGGCCAAGGGTTACGCTCCCTGTTTGTGATTTTTGTAACAGGACATCAAACTCCACCTTCTGCTAGAGCAAATTTCAGTGATTTTGCCACTTCTTCCCTCTGGGCTGGCAGGGAATGTGTGCTTTGTGGAGACATTGCACACAGCAGCAGGTCCCACTCCATTAACACGTGGAGGCTCAGTGTTGCAGTGAACTCAGAGCTCTGAGAACTGTGGCATGTCTGGAGAGCTGCAGAGTGCTAATTGAAACACCGCTAGTGCTTTTTCCATCATGTGCTTGGAAAGCCATCTGAGGGCAAACTCAGCTCTGTGCCTACCTATATCTTGTCCAGGAAGCAGAGATGATGTTTCTTGAATGTTGTGCTGAGCTCCTGTGAAGCCCAAGTGTTTATTTGCTCCTTATCTCCATGTTTGCTACCCCAGGAGAGGCACTAATGTCATCTGCAGAGAACTCACTGCAGAGCCTTGGGAATAGGTCACACATATGAGAGGAGAATGGGTCATAGAAGCCATGATGACATATCGAAGAGCTTAAAGGCAAAAAAATCATTCCTGTGCCATGCTTTGTTGGAACTCCTCTTGTGAGGCTGTGGCCTATACTTTGGACTACATAAAGCTGAGGGTCAGGCCTCTGTGAAATCCTGACATTGCTGACAAGAATAAGAGATTTTTCACGGACTCCCCTGGCTTTCTGGTGTGAGAGAATTGTCCATAGCCCTATCATAAACCCACTCCAGGGAGTACCCTCTCTGCCCATCCTAATAGCTTTTCCTCCAGCCTCCTCCACTCCACCCTTCTTCTCCACCACCCTTGGAGGCTGACAGCAAACTGCCCACAGTAAAATGACAGCAGTAATAGCTTCTCCTATGTGGCATTTCACATTCCCAGACCTCATCAGAGCCAAGTGTTTCAATATCACTGGCCCTTTACACACAGCTTATAGCTAGCTCTTCCTTGGAGAAGCCAAAGCCAAGCTGCGTACAGAATATAGTATTTTGGGTTTAGTTGTCTTCACTGATTCTTGTATCTGTACCTTTCCCTATCACGTTATCTGCCTCCCAGACACAGTGTGAAAGGAAGCTATTCCTATTTCCAGGAATGGCACACTCCAGCTGACAGTACAAGAAAGTCATTAGGGCTAGGAGGGCTGTGAGAAAACATTCCTTGCTTTAGCAAAGAATGGAAGCCCACAGAAAGTGGCTTATTAAAGATGTTCATCACCTTTGCTTCCCAGGGGGGTTTTGGAGGTGTTGGATACACTCATAAGTAACAAGACTTCCTGCTGGAATTAGTGTCTCAATTAGCCACACGAAAAATGTCACCCTGCTCTCTCCACTTCAAACAGATCCTCCCTCTCAGTGCGTGGTGCCCTCTTCATCTTCGTTCCAGAGTGATTTATTTCATCTGGTGGCACATTGCAAAATTTCCTGTCCTAGCATTAATGCCAATGACTTATTTTGCCACTGTGTACCAAAGTGTGACTTTGATTACATCACTGTCCCAGCCACTCTAAATCCCAGCCACTTAGCAGCAAACTTAAAGTAGGTCACAATGAGTTCAGAAACAAATGGCTTACAAAGCTAAATCTTCACTCCGACACATCAATGCCAATACCATACAAGCAAGTAAACCGTAAATCCTCACAGCACCACTACAGAATGTCATTGTAATACTCCAGAGACCAAAGAAGAACAGAGCACTCTCTGAATTAGTTGTTTCTGCTTTCATTAATTTTAATGGCTTTTGCTTGATGCTTTATGAAATTACCATAACTCTTGAATGGTGCTCCTTTTTCATTTGACACTAGGAGGGTGGGGAAAAGGACATGAGTCAAGGGTTTTTCATTTTACTCCAGACTAAATTGTTCTGTGACCTTAGGCAAGCCACCACACTGTGTGCCTGTTTCCCCACTTGCCAAGCAGAAACATTGTTCACTACGCAGGTGTTTGAGTGCTGCTGACCCTAATTCATCAAGTCCCTTAACAGTCTGCCTACCTTAGAGCTCTTGTGGAAGTCCTTCGGGGAACTTTGCTGTGGCTGTTGACTACAGTGGACTTTCTGATGCTCTGAACTCCCCTGCTAAACTGGAGGATTCAGAGCATCAGAAAGTCCACAGTGACACAGAATCACAGAATCATTAAGGTTGG
>NW_010564133.1:0-28973 GCF_000687285.1 Phaethon lepturus
AAATATATAAAAATATATATAAAACCTTACTGTAACTGTAGGGTCTGTGAGGGTGGAAAAGAACAGAGTAAGAACTTTCCATGTCTATTAACACAAACTGTGGTCAATGTGTATTTTCTTGACTATCTGGTAATTTGCCTTTGTTCATAGTTTGCTTTGTTTCTTTGTTTTTTTGTTATTAAACAGAAAGTTATATATTTAAATTTATTTTACATGATGTTTCTGCTCCCATCAGCCCCTGAACTGTAAAATGGTGTCATGTCCTGTTTTGTTCAGCTGACTAACTGCATCTACATCTCTAAAATGATTCAGTCTTCAGTGGCCAGAGGCTCATCTTATTATTTTCTTCCCCTTAAATAACTCTTTAAATAAAACATTGAAAATGAAAATGCGGTTCATTGGTTCTTTACTTTTTTTTATAAACTGTTATCTTTCTGAATATAATTCACTTCTTGAAGGTTGAAATTCTGAGTGTAAATATTAGCTTGATTAATGGAAATTGTATGCATAAAACCTTAAGCACAGTGCTGGAAATCTGTCCTCCTCTTTTTTCCCAGGTAGTCTCTTCTTGGTACCTCAGGCTTGTGGGGGGAGCATTTGGCCATAATGCAACTTAGAGAAACAAATATTTTTTCAAGGTCTTTGGAGCAAGGAGAGGGAAATACTGAATTTACAAGAACTTCAATTTAATAGTTCTGATTTTATGCTTTCCATTTGAATAATCATGTCAATTTTATAATGGTATAAAGTAGCACTAAAATATTCAGTCCAGCGTAATCCAATTACTCTTTCACTCTTAGGCATGTCTTATTCTTAGATAGGAGAAAATCACCAAGTGTAATTATTTTATGGATTCACATGTACACTTGGTACCCTAAGTAAGCTATATCATGATATTTGCCTTTGTTTTCCCATGTAGCTTTTACTGAGAGGCTCAGTGCTGTGACATGTAAGGAGATACTAGTTTTAAAAGGTTATTTCATAAACTATGAAAGGGGTGTACTTGTTACAAGCAAGTTTGCCAGTGTCTCAGAACAGAGTTTGCAGGGTTGGCCGTCATGTTGGGGGGGATTTTCTTCTGTCCCCACTTAGGGTGATACCCCCTGAGCAGCATCAGCATTCTCAGGGATGTGCAGATGTGTCTCCAAGGGAAGTTTTATTACTTAAGCCCCACTTCCACTGACAGTCCCATGTCAGGAAGGGCGAGCTGTGATGGTAATGTAAGCTTGGTTTATTACTCATAGCTGTTGCCAACATGTGTTTGTAAAAATTGTCCTTGGATGCCAGATGAATAGGGCAAGACATGAATTTTGTGTCACAACTACAGCTGAGGAGAGCAAGCTGTATCTGGCACAGCAGCACAGCTTCTAGAGGTGACATCTCCGCTCCACCAGTAGTTTTTCAAACACTGTGAAGTTCATTTTCTTTCCACATTAGGACTGTGGGAAGAAGGCGGCTTTTGTTATTTTTCAGGCTCTAAATTTTTCTCTTTCCTCCTTTGCTGTGAGACAGATGTTGTTGCTTCAATATATTGTGTCTACTTAGAGACTTGCAAGGGGTTCCTAGGAGAAGATGTGTTATAGTGCTACATCTCCAAAGGGCTGGGATCGGTAGACTGTATCATTGCAGTCTGAGCTAGTGAGCAGGAAGAGATCTTCTGTCCATCTGTGAAGGCAACAAGAACAGGTAGAGGGAAATTTTATGACTGGTTATGGCTGAGTAGGTCAAGGTAATGCAGCCACCATGGAAACAAAACAGAAGTCCAAGAACGTAACATTGATGCCTAAGGCAAAGTAGGTTAATATTTATTTTAACACTCAGGTATCCAGTGTCCCAAATTCCCTGAAGAGGTTTCGCCTCCATTGCAGAAGTACCAGTAAAATTATTTTTTATATCAGGACCAAAGTTCAAATCTTGAAAGCCACAGGTAGCCTCAGTGTGTAGCTCAGGTCTGCGAGGTTCAGCACCTTCTCTAGTCTGAAAGGGCCAGAGCGTTCCCCCGTTGCATCTGACTCCGCTGCTGGGTTGCTCTTCAGACTCCAGGACTACGGATCAGTCTCCACACTCCAGCTTTCTGTGAGGATGTCCAGAAAGATCTCCCCTCCAGCATTAACTTTACCTTTATTTTGCCTTCAAAATATGCTGGGCCTTTTCAGGCAGGCTTCTCTCCCTGCGCCTTCCTGCAGCACTGGGAGCGGTGTTGGTTGTTGGCAATTATCGAGGCTGCCCTTTGGGGTTCATTTTCTGGATTAGGTGAGCCCGTCCCCATATCTGTTTTTCTAAAAGTTATGCCTTTTTCTGATTGAGTGCTGGCTCAGTCACACAAATCCCATCCTTCTCTTCCCGTTTTTCCTTCCTGCTTCTCTTCTGCAGGCGACCACCTCCGTAGCAGCACCTGCGACACGGGAGGAATTCAGAAAGGCACATACCAACCTCTGCGGCTGCCGGTGGCTTTAGGAAGGTGGAAGAGATGCAGCTCTGCTGCCTCTCAGCCCTGTAAAAGGGTGAGGATAAGGCCAGTAGGATGAGCTGCAGGAACTGGGAGGCTGTGGGAAGGTTTTACCACGCTATGGTAATATATATATTACAGCATTATGAGGAATCCCCAAATGGTTGATTAACTGTCAAATTGTGATGCTATGCCCGTGCATGATCTTATCTGGGAAAAATGCAGCAAGGCAAACTAATTAAAATACTAACCTGGTTTTTCTTTACATGTCTGCTTTTTTATCCCCTCTTCTTTTTCTCAGTTTTTTTCTCCTCCTTTTCATTTCCTTCCTTGCCCCTCATTTTTCCTCTTTATTATTCATAAAATTCCCTTTTATCATTTGCTTCCCATCTAGTTTCTTTCATTTCTCCTTTTCTCCCAGCCCCTCTGTGCCCCATGTTGCATTTCCCCTTCTGTTAATCAGTCCTTCCCCAGATCCTGACACCTCGTGGGAACTGTCGTTCAAGGGCTTTAAGGCCAATTTTACAGTTTTTCCTGTCTTGTTCTTTTCTTATCTACTTCACAGGGGTAGGGACTGTCAGTCTGACTGGCAGAGCGTTCCTGTTGTGGCTGAAGCTGCTGATGGAAGAACAAACTTGCTGAAGGTCCCTGAAGGGACCCACCATGGTCCAGCTGAATATTTTCACTGTTTCACACAGATTAGGCACTTCACAGAAAAGCTATTTCGATGCAGTCGCATTGTAATGATTGTGTATAAGCTGGGAATGATGATGGTACAAGGGGCACAGAGACGGAGAAGAATTAAGCAGGCTTTCCAAATATATTGTCACAAAAATGCTCATTTAACTGAGGGAAGGAAAGGACCACCGTCTCTTTCATAGGTATTAGAAATGGTGTGTTCCTGGAGTTGTTGGGTTTGATTTTCAGCCATGATAGGCAGCTGTTATGGCATTTGCTGGCACTAATTACTGCAGGACTTAAGCTAATCCTGTTTCTGAAGAAGCCCAGCTCAGCTGGGCAACCCCAGTTTTGCCTCTGCAGCCAGCCACAGGGAGAGCTCGGTGCTGCCAGGACATGTCTCCGAGCCAGCCCCATTTCTCCTGTGCTCCTGCCAGCTCCTCCATGGCGTGGCCCATGTGCACGGGGCTCCGGAGGGGCCAGAGGGGCCTTGGCAGAGCTGCTCTCGGCTCACCAGGCCGAGCCTGGCCGGAGCCATGGCGCAGCCCCAGGCAGCCCGGTCCTGCGGCTGCCTCCACAGCTGCAAGTGCTCGGGGGCAGAGGGAGAGAATAGGCATTTTTTAAAACCAGGAATTACTCATTGCATCTGGGAGGTCTCTGATGACACGTCCTTCTGGAAGACACTCCCTGTCAAAAGCAAGCTTATTACCAATTCAGTTTATTCTCTCATATTAGGTTGAACCACAGAGCAGCTGAGTTCAATTGACATCATTGGGTATTACCCAAAGAACAAAATTATATAGAATTAGAAAGCCTATTCTCCTCCCAAACAATTTTTTTTTAAATTCAAAGATAAATTTAAGGCGCTCTTTACAAAGCCGAAACTGCCACGCTGCAGCCAGAGGATGAGCTGCTGCTCTGGATGCGGGAGCCAGAGCCCCCTCCAGCAGCTGCCTGTGGTACCCCTGGGGAGCGATGCTGTGGGGTGTCAGGGCTCCCCGAAGTGTGGGGCACAGCCTGCACGAGGCTCACATCCCGCACGATCAGTCAGAGGCTTCACAGTCTTCAGGAAGTTAATAATCACTTACAAACTCAGAAATTTTTAATGGATTTAAACTAAAATTTAATTTAACTTTCAATCAAGTTGTGTCAACTTTAGCTTAAGGTTAGGTGACAGGCGGTCAGGCTGAACTGCTGCTCTGAACCTCTTCATTTTGCTTTCCTGCCAGCCCCAGAAGAATAGAGTTACTTTTTTTTTTTAATTTGCGTAAAGGTAAGGGTGAGTATGCTCAAAAGGAAATATCTGCATTCCCCAAAGCCTTTGCTCATGCAAGTAAGCAAACAACACCGATGTAAGATGCCACTGTGTGGCATCTGCAGCACTAAATATCCAGTTTTGTGTTGGGCAGAAAATGTTTTTTTTCCCTGATGCATAGCTTGATTTCTAAGTTATTTTCTGGCTTTCCCTGTGACTAGAGAAAGGATATTGGGGGTCATACAGAAACTAGAAAGTCTCTGAGGTTCAGATTGGCATGTTCCATATGTTTGAACCTGAGCCAGCCCCCCCAAAATTATTTTCCCCCGGGCTAGGTTGGTGGGCATCCCTGTTTGCTTTTTGATTTGGGTTTTTTTCTTTACTTCTGCAATGTGGGCCATAAGCAGCTGTCTAGGATTGTCTGAACATTTTTACTCAGTAAACTTAGTGGCTGTGCCCTAAGAACATCTCTCTGCTCTCTTCCCCAGCACACTATTTTATACAGTTTTCAGTTTGTTGTATTAAAAGCATTAAATGGAGTGTTGACAAGGATTTTGTGTAAGAGATGGGCTTTTATTGGACTCCTCTAGGCAGAAATGTCCATAGCATGACTGCTGGTGGTTGCTGGTCACCAACCTGATGGGTTTCTTCCTCCAACCTCCCCCACAAAGAATTACTTTTTTATAAGAACCTTATAGAAAATTTATTTTAATAATGCTTTGCAGAGTTGGACTTCTAAATTCCAGAGAGTTCAGACCGCTGCTCCCACTCTTGGACCCAGCATTTTAAAACAAGAGATGCTATGTCTTTCTCAATTCTAGGTGGGATTTAATCATAGCCCCTGTTATATCTTTTTTGCTCCTGTTCCAGAGGAGGGACTGATTTACACACAACTCATGATGGGTTTTTTTGTGTTTAAAAATTTTTTTGCCTTAGTTTGAAAGGGTGTCTTACTATGTGGTTACTCTTGCCAGGTGCTTTCGTATGCACCTGCTTTCTTTTCCTGGTAATTAAGTGTCTCAAGCTGGTAGCAACTTCCAGGCTGTCTCTCTGCCTGAGTTATCCTGAGTGTAAGCCTACAGTTAAACAGAAACTGTTCTGTTCTCTTTGCTCGTGTGATCTTACATCAATTCACCAGTTATTATTTCCTCTTGTCAAATGAAGCAATAGCAAAGCTTTGAAATGATGTTGCAGCTTTTCTAAAAAACAATTTCCCTCTCGTTCTCTTGTCTCCTCTGCCTTTCCCCATATATTTGATAGTACATCAGCTTCCTCTGGAAATGGTCCTCAGTAGAGCACTTCAGCTATTTCAACTAGTGTTTTTTATGAAGGTATTTTTTTAAAAACTAGCTTCTACAGCAGGGTTTGATTATAATGAAGAACAATAAAAAAAAATCCTTCTGCCTTGGAGAGCGAGTCTTTGTACGCACTAATGCTTGTGGTGAACTCTGTGCCTGGAATATCCCCAGTGGTATTGTGTACACACACAGACTTAAGCAGCTGTGTAAGTGCTTGCAAGGTGATGGCTTTAAATCTCACTAGGAGCTAAAAAGAGATGCACTGCAGAGCAGGAGAGACTAAATGAAGGCAACTCACATTAATTGTCTTATTTATTCAATTATCTGTGTTTCTAAAGTGGCAGTTATTTAGCAACATATACAGTGAAGAGAACAGCAATGATCTTCCAAAGATTTTCTTTACTGAACTCCAATACTTGTCATCACTTTGATCTACCCAGGATATTCAGGAAACTTGCAGTCTGGGCAATTTCCCAGTGATGCTGAGTGAATATCTGATATGACAGAAGACTCCAAGGGCTACAGGATTTAATCCTAGCACAGTTTTTCAGATTAATAAATGACATAACCAAAACCTCTCCAGAGTTAGTTTCTTGCTCTTACTGCAGGATTGAATTTGGGCTTAGTCTGCTCCAGTGTTTCTTTTTGATGTAATTGCCTAGGAAATCACGGAACAATAGTCTTTTGAGTTGACAAGATTTTAAATGCTTGTGGGTTTGAAAATAAGAACCAGATAAGAACTGTATCAGGAGTCAGATTAATAGCCAGCCTGCAGTACAGAGATCTTGGGTGATGTGCTTGTCATGTGTACCTTTGTCTAAGAGAAGTTATTCTGTATGGAGTTGTTGGCAGCATGCAAGTGGAACAGGAGCAGCCTGTCGTGGTGGCCCAAATCTTCAAATAAACCAATGGAAATTCTGGCTTGGACAGCATAGGTTAATGAAGTTCACAATTTTTACAGCCTTTCTGTACAAAGTTTCATGAGAACCGAACAATGACTTGGGACGCAATAGGCTATTCACAATACCAACAGGGTTTTCCTGGGGGCATTGCTAATACCAGTGCACCACAACAATCCAGAACAGCTGAAAAAAAGGATGCTTGGAAAGCTGGAAAGATTTTTGTTCACAGTAATACATGGTGTCAATGAATTGTGCAATGAGAAGTCTGTAAGCATGGATCTTTCTGGGTGCTGAAGGAAGTGGAGGAGAAATCATGCCTCTCAGAGCTTTTGTTTCAGACTCTGAGCAGCTTTTGGTACTCATTATCATTTTCAGTTGCTGTTTTTTAAGATGTTTCAGCAAACAAAGAACTTAGAAAATATCTTTTTCAAGGGTAGACTGGAAAAAGAGTGGAAGACTTTATGAAGCAAAAGTTAACAGCTTCCGAAGTATAACAATATAAGCAACTTAATAAACATTTGAGTGGTAGGTCATAAAATTTCTTTTAGATTTATATAAGAAAAGAATACATTGTATAAAATGATAGAATAGATGACCTTTCTTCCTTTAAAAGCCTCAGGAATTTCTCTTTAATGGCAACATAGTATTTGGAAATACGATTTCCTAAATAAACAATGTCATATTGCTTAACTTAAGGAAATGCACTTTAGCAGTGAGTTTCAGCACTGGTTTGACTCCCTTCCCTTTCTGTAGGACAGCTGCAATGACTTAATGAGTTAGTCTAGCCTTGGCTGTGATGGAGAGGGAGGCAAGCCAACCTGAGAGGGACCACGTTCATAGCGTGTATGAGAAAATTGCTCCTTACTTCAATGATGCACACTACAAGGCATGGCTGAAGGTGCAGCAGTTCATTTCAGAGCAGGAACCAGGCAACCTGACTGCTGATATTGGTGAGTTGTGTTGTTTATCGCGTTGCTAATCACAGTCTAAGTATGTCCTCTCTTTCTATCAAGCAATATTTGTGACAGAAGGGTTTGGAGCTTGTGAATCAAACTGAGGAATCAAAATGGCCAGACTGACTACCAAATTTACATCCTACTTTGCTCTACCATTCATAGGTATAGGAAGACAGTTTGACTTTTCCCAGTATCCAGCAGGTGAACTAAACTGAAGCAGTAAAATGAAGCTAAATTTATTAAGATGTTGTTTGTAGATGCTTATGCTGTGTATTGGTATCGTAATTCTGGAATTTGAAATCTTGTTTAGCTCTTACAACATGTGTTGTATGTGGCCGGTTTGAAGCAAGTATCATGACACTGTCCTTTGGGGAACAATGTGTGTCCCCAGGTATTTAATTCCCAAAGGTTTGAGATTGTCTAAATGATATGAGGGAAACCTCTGTACTGGCTTCAGCCCCTGCACCAGAAGTAGATACATTCTCGTTGCCCAAATGAGATCTAGGCATTAACTCATCATTTCTACATGTTTAGGCTAGACTTCTAAATAGCTTTTTGGACCTGTAATCTTCTCCAGCAGCACATATTTGTAGTGTCCCCATTATAGCATGGCAATGTTTGTAAAAGAGAAAAATTACTATGTGAGGGTTGGGATAATCACCCTAAGTTTTTGGGTGTCTTTACCATGTACTTTTCCCGGTTTATTACAGTCTAAATGCTGGGCACTATATTCATAGAATCATAGAATCATAGAATCTTTGGGTTGGAAGGCACCTTTCAAGGTCATCTAGTCCAACCCCCCTGCAGTGAGTAGAGGCATCTTCAAATAGATCAGGTTGCTCAGAGCCCCATCCAACCTGACCTTGAATGTTGCCAGGGATGGGGCATCTACCACCTCTCTGGACAACCTATGCCAGAGGTTCACCATTCATGTTTTAAAAAATTTATTCCTTATGTCTAGTTGAAATCTACCCTCTTTTAGTTTAAAACCATTACCGCTTGTCCTGTTGCAACAGGCCCTGCTAACAAGTCTGTCCCCATCTTTCTTATAAGCCCCCTTTAAGTCCTGGCAGGCTGCAAGAAGGTCTCCAAGGAGCATTCTCTTCTCCAGGCTAAACAACCCCAACTCTCTCAGCCTGCCCTCACAGGAGAGGTGTTCCATCCCTCTGATCATTTTTCTTACCAGATTTTGGCAGATTTTGCAGTGTTTTCAATGTGAACAAATAAAACACATACAAAGAACCAGCACATTGAATTTTTAGCAATGACACAGACTTTAGACTTCATTAATGCAATAATTTAAGCTCAGACTTGGCTCCTGGGCTTTGGCCTGTGGCGGCTACTGGCACACTTTTGTGGCATCCATGGCCAGAGAAGAATTTTCTGTGAAACACAATTGCCAACAGTGGTGCCACAGAGCTGGAGAGGAGTCTACCTGCAGGGGTTTCCTCTGCCCAACCATCCCTGGGAAGCAGCCTCTGGTGTCAGATTAGAGGAAATGTTTTTAGTAGCTGTCATTTGACTTGTACTGGATTCTTACCCTCCAAAAGCTAAAACCAGAAAAAGTCCTGGAGTTCTCTTCTCGTCAGAGCTCCAGGATAGTCCTCCTGCTTTTTCTCCTTGGAAAACAGAGCCTAATATTAGCCAAGTGCTGGCACAGTTTCACAGCACCTCTGCTCACCTGGTGCTGAAGCCAGGCATGGGAATGACTGAGAGCGCTCCAGCTTTTCTCTGGATATCTTTAATTCCTGGGAGATGGGATCAACAGTTAACAGTAGACAAGCAGTTAGGAGCAGACTTCCATCTGCAGCTCAGCAATGATTCATCTCCCATTCAAATGGCATAACAGATTGATGGGGCAGGGAGGCTCCTTACTGAACATAGGGACCCACACAGGCTTTCAGAACAGGTGCTATGGGATGACTGTAACCTAAACATAGAGACTTAAATATTTGGAAGGCTCCAAAATAACTATTTTTTTTAAACTAATTAGAGATAAAATCTGGGCTCTGACCCAAGCTTAATGTTTGAGGTAAGCATAGTTATAAACAGGATGTGAACTAAGGTCTGCACAAGGTACAGAGTATTATGTTAGGCCAATGAATTTACCTCCCTGATCTTAATCTGAGCTATGACTTATGATGCAAGTGAGAAGGCAAGTTTTTAAAATCAATAATCTACTTTAAAATGCACTTTGTGTTAAGATCCAGATAATTCTACAAACAATTTATCAAAAATTTAGATAAGATCTGTTTTACTGCTGACATTAAAACCATTCTTGTCTAAAGATGTCTGCCTCTGTTTCAACACAAGAAGTATTTCAATTTGGAAAGATGTAAATTTACATGTCACAGGCTCCATTATGAAAAGGAAACTATGTGGAGATACCAGAAAAAGAAACTCCACTGTTGTCATGGTGACAGCAATTAGCAGCAGTTAAAACAGCAAACAATGGATTTAATGGTTTGGTCTAATAGTGACTTAATTACTTAGCAGTCTAGTTTGTCTATCAGCATTTCGATACACAGGAATAATTCAGTGCTGTGCTCCCACTACATGACGCTTTCACTTAGCGTTTTGAGTGTATTACAAGTAGAATTGCAGTAGCACCATTACCATAAATATTTTTGATTCCATATGTGGTGGGAAGGCCAAAGTAAATGCTCCCTAGCAATCCCACTTGAACACCTCCTGTCACGCAGCAGAGAGCCTGCTAGACAGAAAGGAACAGTCTGTGCTCATTGTACTGTGATGGTAAAAAATAACCTGAATTCCACTGCAGTTGTATCATCTCCTTTAAAATGGGTGGAGAATTTCAAGCTATTAGGCCAGTCAAGGGCGTACATCATGGCTTATGTCGGGAATACATTTTCCTTTGTACAGACACCAAATGACCGCCTTTCTTTCTCCTCCTCATTATTTCTTCAGGCTGTGGAAATGGCAAATATCTTCACATCAATTCTCAAGTCTATAAACTGGGATGTGATTACTGTTTCCCGTTGGTGGAATCAGCACGAAATGAAGGCCATGAAGAAATGGTATGCCATAGCCTGTATCTGCCTTATCGAAGTGAGTGCTTTGATGCTGTCCTGTCCATTGTTGGTAAGTTCTGTGTACTGCCAGTGTCTATAGGTCAGGCCTTTAAAGGGTCCAAAGCATTTAGTCTCTTCCAGGTTTGTTTGTTTTTTCAGTGGCCAGCAGAATATTTTGGTTTTTGTAGACCAGGTAAATCTTTATTGACACAAGAAAAGTATGTTATCGCAAATTCAATGAAAAACAGAAGTATGGGTAGGTCACACAGAAGAGAGCTGTTTTATTCTGGTCCAAGCACAACTAAAGTACAATGTGCAAAACAGGAAAGGAGAGCCTTATTTTTGCCTTATTACATGGCAGAAATTTGAAATGTTGGCTCTATCAGGAGGAAAATACAAAAAAAGTTGCTTAGGAGCACCGAGCGTATTCGAAGATCAGTATTAAATCCTTCTGCACCTTTACAAACGCTGGTTTTTACTCCCATGCTCCATGGTTTGTCGGCCAACACAATAATTTTTGTGCTGATGAGGATGACCATGACACTGATCTGGCTGGAAAGTAACCATCAAGAAGAGAGATTGTTTTAGCCAAATCAGTTACCCATTGTTTCACCGTAGAGAGACCTATTTTCAGCAAAAGCAGGGGATAATGCAGAGAAAGAACAAGGAACTGATGACAAAGCAAGCAGAAATACTTGTTTCAGTGGCACTGTTGTCTTAAAATGTTTGTCAAATAACCTCAGATTTCATTTCTTGTAAGATTTTTCCTTTTTGATTAGTTGCCCTTTTCAATGTAACTTAATGATGGAGGAACTACCTGTCTTAGCCACTCCTAAAGCAAACATTGAATGGTAGCTTTAGCCTTTGTTTTTTTTCTTTTTTAAATTTTGAGGGTTCTTTTGTTTTGGGAGTCTTGTAATTACTCAATCACCTTTTAAAGTTAGGTATTAAGCTTATACCAATTAAAAGTTAGACAATACTGTAAATAAAACAAATTACAGTGCTCAGCAAGCTTGATTTTCCTTTTCTCAACTAAAGGAGTGTGGAGGTCTCTAAGCCTTGTTAAATCAAAGTGAAATGTTAATATCTCACATCTCTTGAAGTTAGTGAGTAGCCTTACACAGCCTCTTCTCTGTGTCTCGGGTGACCTTTCTTTAAGCCCTGAAGGACTTTACTTTTCAAGCTCAGGTCCATATCATATAATTTGTCATTTGATGGACATTTGAGGTTGCATTACTGTTACTGGTACATCACTGGATGGGGCTGTGAATGATGCTCAGCTGTACCATCTGAAAATCTTTCACTCATGATTTAAGAAACATGACCAATAGCTAACAGTCTTTTTTATTGGGTTTCCACATCCTTTGCTCAGATGGAGTAACAACCATCGTGTGCTCAAAGGTGGTTTGGCATTCTCTGGAAATCCAGGGTAAGGAAGTGAAGAACGAGCCAGATTTGTTGAAAAGGGTATGTAGCAATGTTCAGAAGTAGTATAACTCAAAAGAGTCTGTGCCCCAGGAACACTTGTGAACAGCCTACAGAAAAGCAGAGTAGCTGGGCTGAGGTTGCTGCTAGAGATGCAGAACTACAGACCTTCCCATCCACAGCAAACTAGAAGCCCTGTTTGCATGGTTGCTGTGTCAGAAGCTAGAATCAGTGAGGAATCCAGAAGGACACTTGGGCAACAAGTAGAGCTGCATCATTATGGACTGTGGCCCTTTCAGCACTATAATATGGCTGCAGATTACACAGTTATTTCTGTTACAGCCTTTACCATCACAGATCATGCAAGAACCATACTAATGATCATGTTTCCTTATTACTGCTGAAAAATATGTTTCAGATGCATTATAAAGCTTCAAATAAAGTGTTGAATTATACATATACTAGTATATAGTATAATACTAGTATAGTACATATATACTATAGTTTGGGTAAGCATGTGTTCTCTTAATCTTCAGGAGATTGTCGAAGGAAGCAAGACATTTCTGTAGGCCTTCTAAAGCTAGGTCTATAGTAGGAAATATTGGCAGAAGAGGAGTGTCAAGCCTAACTTGATTTTTCCCTGTACTCAACACATACTGTGTATGCATATATAATGAAGGATTTTTACCATTTCCATGAATGGAATAACCTGTGCTGACAAGAAACAAATCTAGACATCATCTATAAGCAAATGTTTAGAATGTGTTGCTTTCAAATGTTTAACTTTCTGCTCAAGGAGACAAATTTGCCCTGTGAGTATGTAATTCATTCCACAATGTTTTCACTGCCTTAAAAAAGAAATCATACTCACTTTCCCAGTGTATTCATAGCATAATTTTACATGAGATTTAATATCACCAACAACAGAAATCATCCCCTTTGTCATATACTGATGGTTTTGTTATTGTCAGCACGATGAAGCCATTCCTGTATTATTGAAATTAGTATTTCTACCACTTGCAGTAATGGAAAGGGGACTGGCACTCATGTTTCCACTTTGGCTAAGGAATTGTTCCAAATCATAATTTTTTAATTTTTTTGGCATGGCTTTACCTCTGTCAAGGTGGCTTTCTCCTATATATGGAAAGCTCATGTTCTGTGTTACTAAAATCTTATATATGCTGATCTGTTGGACTCTGGGATGGGCAAGGGATAAGAAGCAGCTTTTTCTATTAGTTTAGATAGATAATTTCTTTCCTTCAAATGCAAAGGTGAAGACATCGCATTTTCCTCTCCTATTAGGAGTCAGATACTCAAGTCAGGAAAATTATTTTATATTACTGAAATATCTGATAAGTCTATTCATCCCAGTGGGAAAAAAGGGTGTGTGGAGTGAAGAGCATCAAAATGTCTTTCCTCGGTGTTAATACCAAGATGTGAAAATTAACTTCGCTTTAATCTGTGATCTTTTAGTCATGTGGTAATTTAACAGAAAAAAGCAAGGGGAAGCTAAGGAACCTAATTCTGTCTAGTCCTCTAACTTGCACTGCCTGAGAAAATGGTCTGCATAATTGCAAATACTATAATTCTTAAAGTTTACAGTGTGGAACAGTCCCTTGGGCAAAAAAGAAGTCCAAATAAAAGGTCCAGGAGAGTTTCCTTACTATATAAGGTTCTGCCTCTATGGTAAAATTCAATGAGATGCCAAGCAAGAAGAAACCAAGTGTTGGTATCAGATCATATCAGTGTAGTTATATTGCACTGCTGTGCCAATTAATATGGGTATAACATTGCAATGTTCTCATGACATGGTTTCTTTACCCCATAAAGAAACCTCATATTTCTGTGCAATCTTCGTTATTTCTGCGTAACACTGAGTTGTCAGATAGGTATATCATCACTATCTGCCAGTTCTCCTAAATTCTGTTTTTCCTAAGGATCAATAAGGATTACATTCTAACATTTTTTTAACTCTTTCCAACAAAAAGGCATTGTGGTCAGAAAATTACATTCCCTAAAAGAAGCAGTATTAAAAGCACAACAAGTAACCTGTCCCAGTGAAAAACAGAATATAATGAGGATTGGTATTAACAGCATCAGGAACTCTTTAATGCCATAGAAATTGAAAAGAAAACATCAAAAACCATGATTATCAATAATTATAAGGGACGGTGTGAAGAACCAAAGTCAGGATTACTACAGAGTAACATGAATTAGAACTAGGATAAGGTTTTATAAATGCATACAAAGCAAGAGGAAAACAAAAAGGAAAGAAGAGCAAATAACAGATGGCAGGGGAAGTTGCATTTTTATTTTGTCTTTACAAAAAGCTAATAGTAGTCATCAACAATTAGTAGAGTTTTAACCAGAGGACAGGAGTTTAGACTAGAAAAAGGAAATAATATCTTAAAGAACATTTAGATAAATTAGGTTACACAAATTGTTAGGAAATCATGAAATTAATCCTAAACTACTGTGAACTAGCAGATTATCTTTAAGATCTCCAGCAAGTGAAAAAAAGCAAACATAATACTTGTTTCCAAAAGAGAGAGAAAGGACATCAAGAGGAAGCCAGCCTAATGTGGATTTATGCAAGGATACTAGAATAAATAATTAAAATAATCTAATTTAAATAGAATAAATTATTTAAACATTCAGAATACTAGTGTAATGGGAAACAGACAACATGTATTTGTCAGGAGCATGCCGATCTGCTTTCTGTCTTTGACAGGGTAATCATCCCAATAGACAGGGTAGCAGGAGAGGACATGATATATCTTGACTCTCGTGTCATTGTTGCTAGTGAAATAAATAAATACAGCTAAGAATATGAAGAAAAAAAAAAAATCATTCTCAAAATGGATCAGTGGTTCACGGTCCAATCAGGACACATGTCAGATGGGATGCTCTTGGGACCCACCCTACATCTGTTGCTATGCAAAATTTTAATTAGTAACTTTGACGGCAGGCTTGAGAGCATATTGAACAATTTGTGAACAGCTCCTATATAGGAAAAGTTGGAATTATTTTGGAAGGTGGGACTTGACATACAAATGATGGAGAGTTGTCTGAAATCAACAAGAAGACATACAGAAACCATCAAGACGGACGTACCATGCTTGGGAAGGAAACATTCAATGAACAAAGTGGAAAATAATGGCCAGGCAAGATGGACCATAGGCCAAATACATGTGAATAATGTCATGCTGTTACAAAACCAGGCAAATAACTGTCTGGGCTACAGTGAGAGAGCAGTTTCATGGAAAGCAGAAGAATGAATCACCCTCCTGTGCTTGGTACTTTTGAGATCCTAGGTGGAATATCATCTCTGCTTTTGGGGACCATGCCTTACAAAGTTTGCAGTCAGTATGGAGACATTTTAAATAACTGATGTTTAGAAAATCTGAATTATTAGAGGAAGCTGAAGGAATTGGGTTTGGTTAGTCAAGAAATAAAAAAAAATAAAAGACTGAAGGAAACATAGTAGTCTTCAAATACATAAATGATTTTTACAGAAAGCTGATCTTTATTTGACATGGAAAGAAAAAAAATAATCACCTTACCCTGCAGCAAATGTTATTTACCTCAGGTATTAAAAGGCTTTTAAGAGCAGGTTAGACCAATTTGGGTCACATTTGGGCCAAGTGTTTAATTCTACCTTGGAGCTGGAAAATGAACAACCTCTATTTTTCTGCATCTATTTTAATTTCAAGGCCACCTGGCCTTTTTGAGAAAAATCCATTGACTCTCCTATAACCAGTTGCTACCTAATGTTAATGCAGCTCCTCTCACAGCGGTGAACTCTCCTCCCTGATGCATGTCAGAGGTGCAAAATACTAACAAAGTCTGAATATCACAAGAGGTCTCATAGACAGAGGAGAAATGCCACCCATAGTGGGATTTTCTGGTTTTGACAAGGTGACCCAAAAAGTACCTCTGCTTCTTCTGAGACACCTGCAAGCCCCGATTTCAGCTTTGGTCTCACCACTGTTAGTGTTTTATTTAAAGTGAATAATACAGTTATTTCTAAGCTAGTAATCGCAAATTCTTAGAGATACGGAGAAGTTCCATAGGGCAGTGAGAGCCTGTGGTTAACACCTGCAGGCTTCATCTATCAGTCACGCAGTTGCTCTCACTGGTCTTGTCAGTGCCAGTGCTGTCTATCAGTACAATTCTCAGCAACAAGCGAGGAGCCTGATTTTTATCTCACTTAATTAAACCAGAAGCTTTGTGTTCCTTGAATTGATATTTTCATGCAAATTATAATTGATTTATCAAAAATATCCTATTTCCAGTGGATATCTGAGGATGGGGTCGAGTCAGAGCATCTCACTCTCTCTGGCTTTTTTTCTTAGAAAAACATGCATCACGACAGAACGAGCTCTACCCCTTACAGTCACCTCTATTGCTCCAAGTTAATGGAGTGCAGAACAAATGCAAACTCTAAATACACCCTTATATTTAGTTTAATTTTCACAGTAGCAGCCAGCAGCCTTGCTCAGTGTTTTTAAATGTAATCATTTACTTTAGACCGCAGTCGCTTTCTGTGGTCTTATCACTGTCGTCGTGTTGACAGTATACCTGTTTTAAATCTCACCTACATGTTCTTAACAACATGTTACCTGGTTGCAAGGTCTTGACCAGCTGTTGGCTGTCACTGAAAGATGTGACAGCTTCTCACTGGCTGCACAACTTGCTCGTGTACGGCTGTTGTCCTCTGCTCTCTTGGGGTGCAGAGCAACATGGCCATGGTTTTGGAAGGAGGTTTCACCTGATGGCTTTGGCAGGTTTGTGCCGTCATCTGACAGCAGGCTTCCGAGCATGGGAATTTCACTCCGTACTACAAAAATCTTATTGTCCTGCCAAGTAAGACGTTGAGATCCAGAATGGATCAAGAATGGCATTAAGGCACCTGATCTGGGTGCACATTTAAGCCTTCTTCACTAGATAGAGATCCCTAGTGCCAAGGCCTCTTTTGGGATTGGTGTCTGACAGAGCATTGCATAGATTTTGCTTTTGTTCTCTTTCCATGCAGCCAAGTCCTCAAGGCATTCATCCAGAAAGTGGGAGAGCTCAATTTACCCCCTTCCTGAGCCAGCGGGGGTTCAAACTCTCATTTCCAATACCTAGGGACATACTCCAGTCCTCGAACTGGGTGCAGAAAACCACCACCATACCTTGGAACCTGCAGCCAAAAAGACCAAAGGAGGTGGAAGAGAGCACAAGCAAGATTAAATGGTGCTTGAGAGCAGACTGAGCCAGCTCTGAGAGCCCACAGGGTGAACCCCAGAGGTTCTGCAGCCAGTGAGACTGGGGCAGCAGCTCCGGGCAGAGCCCCGCTGCTCTGGGTGGGGAAAGGGGATGAGCAGGCGCTTTGGGGTTGGCACAATGCAAAGGAGGGGAACGGCTGGAAGAGCTGGTCTACTTGACCTTATTTTATTACCCTCTTTTGCTGGTTTTAGCTATAGGTCCCCATTTCTATGCTGCTGTGACAAGAATTTCAGAATACTCTTTAATATAAATGCAGACATAATCCCGCTGAAACCAGTGTAGCTACTCAAATGCTTAAAATTAAGCATATAATTATATTCCTGAATCAAGGCTTTAATAAGTTAATTAAATTTCATAATTATAATGATTTTTATAAAGGCAGCATCCTCATTTGCTAATGCTAACCATAAATGTAGGAAAATTAAAGAAGGAATAAATTTTCCAAACTAAGTAATTAATGAGTTATGTTTTTAATAGGAAGAAGTTTTTAGTGGAAACACTGTTTGAAGTTTACTCAGTAATTCTTTTAGGTAATTCTTTGGTATATTAGCATTTTTTCTCCCCTTTTAATTTTTGATACTACCATAATGAAGAAAAAAAAATCCTATTTAACTTAGAATCATGCCTTCTATATATGTTCCAATTGTTCCTATTATTAGAGCTGACAGAGATAAAGTGACATCTGAAGTGTATATACAGCATATACAAAAGAGTCTCTGAGATAAAGATTCTGTGATCCTTAAATACTTTCCAAATGTCCCTGAACGGATTTAACTTCAGTAAAGAAATTTGACAGAGAAAAGCAATTCCTGATTACACAGATATCTTTTTGCCAGTTAACAGGGTTTAAATTGAATCACTGACCTAAAATATTCATTTTGAAAATGACTTCTAAAAAAAATTCAAAGTTGTTGATGCTTTCAGTTTTGTTCTCTGAAGACAGCTGAATGACACAAAAATGTATCTTGCATTGTCTGCTTGTTCTAAATAATCCCTTTTAGTAGGATTAGTCACAGTATTAAATTAAGAGAAGGAGCAATTAATTATATTCTCATGAAATGAAGAAGAGAAGAATCTTTGAAATGCTCTCCTTTCCTCCTCACCTCCTCCCTTTGAAATCTAAAATTGCATTATGTATTTTTCAGTTATGGAAAATCTTTCAGTCTTTAATTTAAACAAAAGTGGTGGGAATGAGCAGTACATGGCACAAAATTAATTTGGATTGACTTTTAGGGACGTTAGGAGAATGTATGGCCAAAATTAAAAGGAATGCTTGATTTATAACAACAGTTAATCCATGGAGCAAGGCCTTGCTGCTGCAAAGAGCTGTCAGGGGTTTTGGACAATCACCTGCACTCACCCCAAACAAATATTTTTGTGCTGAGATTTCTTCTTTGCAATGGTTTGTTTGGATGTTTAAAAAATGGAATGTGGTCCTACTTGTCCTCATCACTGTGGCACGGTGTTGGTTAGTATGATAATGATATAATGTTCATTAAAGCCCTTTTTGAAGTGAACCTAAGGGGTTTTTCTAGCTTTTGATACAAGGGTTGCATAACAGCTGAAAAGCTCGGAATATTCTTCTGTGGTAAAAAACATGAGGATAAACTTCTGGAAGAAATTATAGGTAGACAACTACAGAGGAGAGCAGTGTAATAACAAGGATGTATCACTAACTCTCTGATAAACTTGGCGAAAATGACCACAGATTATTAAGAGAGATTGCAAGGACTGTGAGGGCAGAAAACACAATATTGAGAAACCACAATTATCCATCTGTAGGTTGTGTAAATGATACACAGGGGCACGAAGCCTCTTGGAAAGATTAATCTGAGAACTCAAAAAAGGAAAACAACCCTTATTAGTCTGAAACGGTGCATCAGGCCCACATCAATAAGTAATTGCACAAGAACCACATTATCTCACTGCCTGTAATGTGACCGTAATCAAACCTCCTGCTAGGAACAAAAACGCTGTAAAAAATCTACTGCATAAAAGTTTACTACCAAAAAGGAAGAAACTCTTAAGGGAAATTGAAAGGTAAAGCCAGAAGGGTAAAATGCTAGCAGACAAGTGTGGAAGGTGCTGAAAGACTCAATGTTGAATGCTTAGTGCAGGTGTATGGCACCTATAAAAAGGCTGCTGTTCAACAGATTCCTATGTAATTTATAATTACAAACAGAATGAATAGGCTACGGATAAAGTTTGCTGGTGACATAGAGTTGTTCAGGATTATGGGCTGCAAAGAGTTGCAAAAAAAGTCTCATGTGAAACTAATGACTGGGTGCAAAATTGCAGAGAAGTACTTGTGGATAAATGCTACGTAATGTGCATAGAAAAAAAAAATCTAAGTGTACAGGTACAGTGGTACCCTCTATTCTTGTTCAGGAAAGAGATAATGAAGTCATTGTCAGACTCATTTTCCTTGCCCTGGAAAATATTAGCCCAGTGTTCAAACCTGGTCAAAAAAGTATTTTAATATTAAAACCAAAAATGAAAATCTAGAAGAATGGTAGAAGATAAAACCTGGTGTCCATATCTTGAATACTACATGAAATCCAGGTTTTCTGCATATCTGGAAGGATATAGATGAACTGGTAAAGGTCCTTATAATGATCAAAGGTACAAACTGTTTATGTATGAGGACAGATTAATGTGCTAGGGCTCTTCATCTAAGAAAAAAGAGTATCATCATAAAAATATCATAAAAGAAGTGTATATATCATACTGCTCCTGAGGGAGAGGGCTATAGCAGCCTGGAACCAACAAATATTAAATTAGTGGATAGGGAGTAAATTTCTGTGGTTTCTTACAAGAGAAGCACAGGAAAGGATTTAAAACAGAAGAAGCCATTTTTCAAAAAAAATTGCAGATACCTTTGACAGGTGAATTTGTGTAATCAAAAGTACAAGCGAGTGCAAGAAAGCATCCATGGAGGATAGGTCCATCACTGGCTATTAGACACAAGCTCCAGCCTGTGGCTGAGGAAGCTCTTAGGCTGCTGACAGCAGGAGGTGAGGGGAGAGAGCATCACTATTCTTCCCTTCTTTCTTTCCCAAACATCTGGTGCTGACTGCTGCCACAGCCCCGTGCTGGAGGGATGTTTACTCTGACCCAGGATGAATTTCCTTTGCCCTGATATTGTTTTCATCACCTGCAAGCTTCTGTATTTATTGTAATTTAGGACAAAACTAATTTTCATTTGAAGTACCAGTCATTATGACAAATGCACTTTCAAGCATCTGAACCCTTGTTTTATAGTGTTTAGATAGTGGGAAATCACCTTAAAATATGTTGAACAGCTGGTGAAAGATTGTTCTAGGGGTGTAGCACTGAAAGACTCTCGGGCAACCTTATTGTGGTCTTCCAGTGCTTAAAGGGGGCTTGTAAGAAAGATGGAGCGAGATTTTTTACCAGTGCCTGTAGGGACATGTCAGGGGCAACAGTTTTAAACTGAAAGAAGGTGAATTTATATTAGATATTAAGAAGAAATTTTTTTATGATGATGGTGGTGAGACACTGGAACAGGTTGCCCAGAGAAATTATGGATGCCCCATAATTAGAAGTGTTCAAGATCGGGTTGGATGGGGCTTTGACAACCCAGTCTAGTGGAAAATGTCCCTGCCCATGTGTGCTGGCTTCAGCTGCGGTAGAGTTTTCTTCATAGTAGCTAGTATGGGGCTGCATTTTGGATTTGTACTGAAAACAATGTTGATAACACAGGGATGTCTTCATTATTGCTGAGCAGTGTTTACAAAGAGTCAAGGCCTTTTCTGCCTCTCACACCACCCCACCAGCACATAGGCTGGGGGTGCACAAGAAGTTGGGAGGGGACACAGCTGGGACAGCTGACCCCAACCCATATGAGGTAATGCTCAGCATATAAAGCTGGGGGAAGAAGAAGGAAGGGGGGAACCCCAAGTAATCGTTATGCATGATGGAGCCCTGCTTCCCTGGAGATGGCTGAACACCTGCCCGCTGATGGGAAGTGGTGCATGAATTCCTTGTTTTGCTCTGCTTGTGTGCGTCTTTTTCTCAACCCACGAGTTTTCTCACTTTTACTCTTCTGATTCTCTCCCCCGTCCCACTGTGGGGGAGTGAGGGAGCAGCTGTGTAGGCCTTAGTTGCCAGCTGGGCTTAAACCATGACACCATGGCAGGGAGGTTGGACTAGATGATCTTTGAAGGTCCCTTCCAACCCAAACCATCCTATGATTCTGTGGAATATCACTCCCGGTGCCATCTACTGATGAGTATGAAAGGAGTTGCAGGAGAAGCACATATGAGCCATTTCCACCAGCAGGGAGGGAAGCAGGCTCATGTCGCTGCTGGGCTGCAGTCAGGCCCTCAGTGAGTGTTTCTGCCTCACTGCCAGCTAATGTGAGCCGTTCCGTCTCTGGAATGGCACCTTAACTGCACAGTACAGATCGTTCAGTTTAAACACGGGTTCAACAGACAAGGATTTTAATGTAAAGGAAAAGAAATTATTTTTTATAAGCTGTCTGCTTCAGATAAATGCGGCTGCATAGTGATCTTGGAGCCTGACATATTTGGCTTTGATTAAAAATAATCACGTGCAATAATTTGCATGATAATCTGTGATTTCAGGATAGTGTGATGTTGCCCCATGCAGGTGCTCTGTTTCCTTGAGTTATGCATTTTTAAATGGAATACATCACCCACAGCTTTTAAAATTATCTGACAAATTTATCTTGACAACAGTAAAGTTTTGCTCAGTGTGAGATTTTATTAATATGCTGTAATATCTTAAATGATACTTGATGCCTTTTTAATTAAAAAGGCCATAATGTTTCAATGTCAACATCTCAACCAGACCCGGAAGACCTGGGCTTTTGGGATTGATTTCTGTTCATCTCAAGCAAGTGAAACCTACAGGCAGAGCAGCTGAATAACTGGATTTTAAAAGACCCTATTTCTTCAAAGCTTGCCTTTTGATCCTCACATTGCCACCGAGGCTCTGAATGCATCATTCATTGCAGGGAGAGTGTTTTCCTACCTCAGCTGGATTGCATGGTGTTATTCTATTAATTGTAAAGTGTCTCTTTTTCTGAGGCAAAATGGTGAATTTCTGAGGTGAATGGCTGCCCTGACAGACACAGAGAGGCCACAGATGCAGAGCTTCTGTGAGCATTTTTTATACTTACGTTTCTAGAAAGAGTCAAAAGCTTGCATCTTCTTTTTTCCTTGAAAGATCTGTTATTTTTCTGTGGAAACTGAACACCTCAACAGCTTAACCAAAAACTGGTTTATCATTGTAACCTGAAGTGGATATGTGTAGAAATATCTGCCCGAACTGGCACAGGCTTTTTCACTGAGGAAAATATAAGGTTGGATAAATATCACTAATTCTATTGCTTTCGTTTTCAGCACCTTTAATATGTGCCCTTTCCTTTCCAGCACTATTAGAGGATTTTTTCCTATTCTTATTTCTAATATAGCATTCATATGATGTAGCCAAAACTTTGCTGAAGTCCCAGCTGTGCACCAAGACATGATCAACCTCAACATCTGTTGTGAATTGCTCTAGAGCTGCACAGTCTGAGAACAGGAGCCAACCTGCAGAGCTGCTATTCAGCAAATTCCTGCCAAATCCAGAGACCAATGGCACTTTTTGGGGCAAAAAGTTTTATTGAAATGAGAGTCAAATTTAAACTCAGTGCTGACTCAAGCAAAGCTGTGCTGCTTGAGTTTCACTGTTATAACAATGAAACGTTCGCCACGTCATGCACGTGTGTGTGGTGGTGGGTGTTATCAAGCAAGAGTGGGATTATCCAAGTATTTGTTTTTATGATATATGCCCGTTAATGGCAGAAGTAGACAAAAGCTAATTGACTAAGTGTCTTTCACTCGTATGTTGATGATTTAAATGCATCCCAGGCTGACGGTGAATGTTGATTTTTCCTGCTTTGTTACTGACATCTGTCAATAAAGCAGGAGAAATGGGCAGGCAGTTTTAACATAGTCCATTTTTAACGGGTATCATCAGCAGCATCACTAGCGTGGCTGTTGCAAGGACCATGTATGGCCTCTGTCTTTCAGAAGTGCTTCTTTCAGGCTGCAGATGAACATTAGGTGATGGTAAAAAAGGGCCATGTTGCTTTGCCACTGACCAAGTGGTAGTCTTTCATTGAGAAAACAAGACTATTGCATTGCTTATTGCCAATCTGAAAAATGTCACTTGTTTCAACGTTTCTAAATTCTGCTGTGTTTTTAAAATAAGTCAGTGTGTTATGAACTCTTTTCACATGTTGGAGATAGTACAATAATGTGTAGCGCAATGGAAGAGAAATGATGTATTCCTGTGGTGCAAACCACTGGCTGCCAGTGTGTCAGAGCCAGTTCTTGTCCTTATACTCCATATTCATTAGTGCCTCGAGGGATACTTATTCACCTTATCTGTTCTGTTCTAGTGATTCACCATTTTTCAACGGAAGAGAGGTGCATGCGAGCAATAAAAGAGATGGCTCACATCTTGAGAGTAGGAGGCCAGATAATGATATATGTGTGGGCAATGGAGCAAAAATGAAGATTTTAAAAGCAAGACATTTTTGTGCCTTGGAATCCTTCACCTCCTTCCTGCTCCTCGGGTGAGCTTTGCTCACGTGGAGTACAAAAATCAATTCTTCACAAGGACAAAGAGCTGGCTTTGAACCATCCGTGTTATAAGTTGGATGAGACTTCAGAGGTACACAGGACAGCAAAGAGCTCATCCTGTGGAGGGGAGAAAAAAACACTGTGCATGATGTTAGAGAAATCTCCGAGATGGTCTCTATTCTCAAGATCACTTGACTTGGTATTAGATGTGGGTGATCAGTGGCACCAAAAAGAGCTCATTAGATACTGCAATTACAGTGTTCAGCTGAATGAATTAAACAGAGGAAAAAAAAAGTTAAAAAAACATAGAGTTTGGCTTTCTGAAACACACTTCCAACCTTTTTCTATGTGGTGAACAGAGTTTTGAAAATACAGGAGCTTTTGAAGTGGCTGTTAAACCTGTGCTGCCCATGTCATGCTGCTCAAAGGCTTTCAGAAGTTGCTATTCAGAATTAGGGCAAGCAACTGTACAGCACCCTATGGCTGCAGATACTATTCATGGTTGCAGCGGAGTCTGTTTACCTGACCTGATTTCACGTCAGAAAGAATTAGCTGTTAGACAGCAACTTAAAATAGACCATCACCCAAAACAAGGAGCTTTCTGCCAACCTCAGAACAAAAGGGGAACAGGCTCTCCTCTGCAGAAAGCGGTCAATGAGTGTGCCCTGACCACACAGAGAAGACAGCAGACAGGTCGTGGTGGGGCATGGTTGAGGTACTACCACGTTTTTAAAAAAGGGGAGTTGGCTGAGCTGATAGAGCGTCACATTCCTGAGCTATATATTATTCACTCATACTTTGACCATGCCAATTGGTTCGTGATCATGGAGAAGGCTGAAGTGTGGAAGATATAGGGGGAATTTCCTTATTAAAATGCATAGACAATACTTTGGAGCTTTCTTCCTTTTCAAAGCTCAAAACCTTTGAAAACCTTTCCTGAAGTTTTTTTATAGCCTTGCGTTTGTTTTAGGGAAGCAGGGATGTATGAGGAGGAGAGTGCTTTGAAACTGTCAGGTTCTGTGACTCTGTTTTCTTTGATTTTGTTCTTAAAATACATCTCTATTGAAATTTTTTTTCTAGAGTTATTATTTCAAACTGAGCACATTTATAGAACACAGATCCCCTTTAAAAAACAGCTTCCAGCTGTGTTTTATTGCTTGAAAATAGGTAAAATACAGTTGGAAGGTGATTGCTGGATTATTTTTTACATGTGCATTAAAAATCTTTGTGAATAACATTTATTATTCACTTATTACTATATAATCATTCATGGCAACTTTCTGTTTTAAAATTATTGTACTCTGCCACTTGACGTAACATAACATGGGAAGTCATTGAAAGATGCACTATTTTACTACAGTTCACTTTGTCAGCCTATATGATACTTCTAGTCCTATGAGACAGACAGTCTTTTAGGAGAATTACTAGGTGTATAGAGCCCTCATGGCAGAGGCAGTAATTCATGACATTGTCATAGTCTAGAGATCTTTTTCATTGCCTTTTAGCAATCTCAGCCAAGAAAGCCAAGAGATATTTGCCTCTGTATATGCCGCTACATGACTCCCCCAAAAACTAGTTTTAAAAGTGAGCTTGACATGTATGCTTAAGCCTGGATTGCTCTTTCTCCCTCTCAGCAAAACTAGGAGGAGTCAGAAGGATTTAATATCTCATTGAAACCTGTACAGTGAATGAGCATAGCACAGAAAAGTGTTCCAGTGACAGCTACTCAACTGAGAAAATATTCATTAATATCAGCATGCAGTACTAATGCTTTTATCTACAGATTTGCCTTTTGCAAAGAAGATAAGTTTCATTATCCAATTTTTATAGATAAAGAAACTGAGGTAATTAAGTTTGCTTCAGGTTGCAATGTAGAGTAAATATTTGGAAGAAAACCAAACAAAAATCCCAAGCAACACAGTGCTTTGCTGATGACTATTTATGTGCTGGGGAGGTCTATCTGCAATTTTACTTTCTGCCTTTGTTTCTGTGGATTTGTGAATCAGCAAGTCAGAGATCAAACTAGTTTTCTGAGAAATAAGACCCTGCATGTTCTTTACGTGTCTGTCAGTAGCAGATGCATATGATGTTTTCAAACGTAGCATGGAACCGTGAAGTAATCTGAGTTTTTTAATGCAGCTTTAATTCAATTTGAATATAATATCTGTAATCACATTTCCTTTACTTCCTCCCATGGAGTTCACATCAGTGGTATCATAGTACATCTTGTATTTTCAGGTGGAAAAGCTAGAGGGGCTAATCAGTCTCCTCCACCTGTAATGACTGCCTCTGCAGTGCTCCTTTTTAACTAACATTTAAATGTTAGTATCGTTGTGCAAGTGAAGCAAATAATTTTCAGTCACAAAATGTTGCTGCTGGCTGGCTCTGATGACACTGTTCCCCTTTTTTGTACACTTTTTTCCATTGCCAGAAGGACTTGACAGCATCTCCCTGTTTTTCAGTGCAGCTTCAGGTTGCACTAAGCAGCAGCAGCACATTGCAGTTCTGAGCCTGCTGCATGCCTGTTTCCACAGTTCAATAGGCTGTTAGCCCACACAAGACACCAGAAAAATGCCTTTGATCATAGCTGCCAGTCCTTGCCCTCAAGTACACCTGATGTTTAGTTTTTCTGGAAATGAACACAGGTATTTTAACTGAACCTGACTGGTCCTCTTGGACCTCTAGTTCTTCCCTAGAGTGCAATGAGTCACCACTAGATTTCTCCTCATGATGACACCCCTGGTCTGCCAGCTCCAGGTCAGGCGTTCCTAAGCAAGATCCATGTCACAGGGACAGTACTAGCCTAACTGGAAGGAATTTTAATCTCTGGGTAACTGTCAGAAGCTCTAAAAGCAACTCTTCCCTTCAACAGGGAGTCAGTCTCCTTGTTTGGAATGAAACAAACTGCAAAGGCCCACTTCTTGCATAGCAAAGTGCTGCCTAAGGATGGGTTAGACCTGCTTCCAGGTGCGATGGCTCCCATTCATAATGGTTGCGCCTGGAGGGCCCTGAGTGCTTCCTGGGACCAGAGCAAATTCAGCCTCTTGCAAACAAAGCCACCACAGGACGAGGCCCTGACTATGCAGGGAAAGAAAGTAAAAATATGCATTTGGTTGGAAGAATCATGTATTACTACTTCCTCACATTTATGCATGTCACAAATGTTCTAAAGCCATAAGCTCTATTTGAAATTCCTGTTTTGATCTGGATGCCAGTAGCAAAAGCAGGACTGAATTCAGGACTCAATTCTTTCCTTCATTTCTACACCACAGTCTGCATTTGTAGTCGTCAGGGTAGGCGTTGCCTTGCACCAAGGGATATAGCAGGGAAATGCTCTGCACTCATGAGTCATGCTTGGTCCTAATTTGTTTTCCTCTTGTGCTCTCTGCTTTTCTGAGCTGTATTTTCAAATACGAGGATAAATTTTTTCTGGCCTCCTTTAGGCATCTAGAATGCAGATCTGTAAGTCTAGCTTTGTGCTCCATATTGTCTGTGGAGTTAATGGAAAGAAATAGCCATTATGGGAGACAGCTCTTCACATTCTATCAATTTCTTGTCGTAGAGGGCAACCCCTCCACCCCTCCTTCCTTGCCTGTCCCTTCTGAACAGCCTGTAGCCATCGATAGCTGCACTCCAATCATGGGATTCATCCCACCAAGTTTCAGTAATGGCAACTAAGTCATAGCTTTCTAGCAGCACGGTGGCTTCCAGCTCCTCCTGTTTGTTGCCCATGCATGCATTACAGAAGAGGCACTTCAGCTGGGCTGTAGGCCATGTTATCTTCTTAAAGGAGCACTCTAAGAAGAGTTCTTTGAGGTCTTTCGCTAGTGCAACAGGCTGAGGGGCCCCACTAGCACCCCGTCCCTCTAACCTTGGTGTGTCATCCCACAGCTTGTCGTGGGTAAGCCTGATATTATCCCCCCCTCCCTTCAAGTCTAGTTTAAAGCCCTGTCAATAAACCCCACTAGCTTGTGAGCAAAGACCCTCTTCCCCCTTTGAGAAAGGTTAATCCCATCTGATGCCAGCAAGCCAGGTGCCTTGTAGGCCATTCTATTATCAAAAAAAAACAGAACTGTGGCAGTGACACCGGTCACAGAGCCATGCATTAATAGACTGGAAGGAGCAAGGAAAAAACAACCTGTGCACCAGATTCCCTCACCAACTGTCCCAAGGCCCTGAAGTCTCTTTTGATCACACTTGGACTATGTGTTGCAGCCTCATCGCCACCCACATGGAAGAGCAGTAGTGGGTAACAGTCCAGGGGTCACAGCAGGCTAGGAAGTTTCCTAGTGATGCTGCTCCAGGGAGGCAGCAGACTTCCCTCAGAGGGAAGAGCAGTCTAGCATACTGGACCCTCCATTCCCCTCAGAAGGGAGTTGCCTACAACTATAACCCATCTTTTCTTCCTCATGTGTGTGGTCGTGATGCAGGGGGTAGGTTTTTCTGACCTTGGCAATACCTCCGGTGCAGCTGGACTGTCATCCACATCATCCATTGACTTGCCTTCCACATCCAGAGCCTCATACCTGTTGTACCGAGGCACCTGGGGAGGTGAGGTGGGCAAGGAGGGGGTTCACCTGCTGCTCTGAGCATGGACTTGCCTCCATTCGCTCCTTTCCTTTAAACTACTGCCTTCAGCTTGGTGCAGGGAGATACAGGACAGGATACAGGACACCCTTGGTCTTTTTTTTTTTCTGGTGGCTGTTCCTGTTTCTGTCTCAGGGAGGACAGAGCATGGTTCCACGAGACCATCTCTTTCTCAGACTCCCTGATGCTCCTTAACCTTTCTACTTCCTCTTGTAGCTCTGTGTCCCGGTTTCAGCCAGGGTAGAGTTAATTTTCTTCATAGAAGCTAGTATGAGGCTGTGTTTTGTATTTGGGATGAAAATAATGTTGATAACGTGCTGATGTTTTGGGTTGTTGCTGGGCAGTCAGGGACTGTCCAGCTTCCCATGCTGGCCTGACAGCGAGTGGGCTGGGGGTGCACAGGGAGCTGGGAGGGGGCACAGCTGGGACAGTTCCACACCATTCGGTGTCATCCTCAGCACATGCAGCTGGGGGACGAAGAAGGAAGGGGGGACATTTGGAGTTAC
>NW_010564133.1:29192-45057 GCF_000687285.1 Phaethon lepturus
GCTTTTGCCTTACCTATTAAACTGTCTTTATCTCAACCCACGAGTTATCTCACTTTTGCTCAATTCTCTCCCCTGTCCCACTGTGGGGGAGTGAGTGAGTGGCTGCGTGGGGCTCGGTTGCCGGCTGGAGTTAAACCACGACACTCTGCCACCAGGCTGAGCAGACGGTCCCACTGTTCACACCTCACAGAGCTGCTCTCGCTACAGCCACGGGCTACCAGCAAGAGGCTCTGGCACTCTGCAGCCTGAGGCCTGGATGGCTGCGTGTTTCTGTGGTAGCTCTGTCTGGGTTGCCACATCCATTCTGGTGGGTGCAGAGGACAAGGCTTTCCCCTGGGTGGCTACCGTAGCTAAGCTCCTTCTGAGAGGGTGATGACCACCAACTGAACTCACTTCTTGGGCTGGCAGGGTGACTACACCCTCCCTGCGTACCTTTCCACACAAAATGCCACACAGGGCTCCCCAGGCTGCTTTTTATCGGTATGGGGGTGGCCATGGCTCGCTGGCAAGGCCCAGGCCTCGGCAGCATCTGCCGTGAGGGGCATCTGCTGTGAGAGCTGCGGGCTCCTGGCGGGCCTCTCCGCTGCCCTGGCACCTCGCTGCCTCGGGGCCCCGCTGTGTGCCGAGATCTGCCGCTCCCCTGCAGACCGAGCCGGCTCCGGAGCAGCTCCCCTCAGAGACCAACACGATCTCTGATCTACCGGTGATGATCACCTTTACAGATACTGATATATTAATAAAGCCAATGTCTTCTCATTTTTTCTGATTTGCAGGTCCCTAAAAATTCCCCAGTGTCAGAGATTTCTCAATTTTCTCCACAGACAGTCAGTTTGCTGTTTCTAATTTCTTTCATGGACCCCTTGGAAGTCATCCACAGCCGTCCCAGGATCCACGAGCACAGCCTGGATTAACTTGACACGTTAAGCACTGTCACATGGAGTCCCACACAGCCCATGTGAAGTTGGCTGCTCCCATCACAGAGCTAAGACACTGTGAGCGCAGCACTGCTTATCCTCCTTTGGTGTAAACAGGTTTGATGAGAGTGCGTCTATCGTAAAAGATTTCTGCCCACTGGGTAAATGTCTTTCTTCTAATTGTCTGCTAATTGGCAAACAGCTAATCCCACTTATTATCAAAATTCTTTCTCCAGAGAAAACTCAGCCAAGAGTTTCATAAATCCTTTTCCCTCATCCCTTTTAATTTTTAAATTTGTTCCAAGTATCATTTGGTAGCTATCACCTAAGGAAGTGTTCTGTTTGAGTTAATCAGCTCCTGCAAGGTTATCTGTTATCTATCTGAATGCCTGAGCCAGCATCTTGCCTTCTGTCTTAATTAGTAATTACTGGCCTAAAATTGTCACCATAGGCATTTGTACTGACCTCTCAAATTAAGATCACCCATGAAATTAAAAGTGGAAGAAGCCTATTGGGTCACTTACTCTATCCTCTAAAGTGCATTTATTATTCATGGTGTGTGTCAGGGAACCCAAGTGTAGGTTATGACTGAGAACACTGCAGTTACTTCTTTGAAATGTAAATACAATTAATGAGTATACCTGTCTTCCCCCAGGATCTGTCCTTGTCTGCTTTGTCATTCTGATCGATTTCTTTCTTTCTTTCTTCTCTTTGATGGGGCTTCTGATTTCTGTTCCTTCCTTCTCACTCAAGACTGAAAACAACATTTTCCAGAAGGATTCCAAGTGGTAAAAAGCACAGAAAATATAGCATGGATTCCTCAAAACATGTGGTTTATTAACTTGCCTTTGTGATCTCATTGTGACCAGGACTGTGCTAAGTTTTGCCTTCATAATTTGGCACAACAAATCATTTCACATGAACATACCATTGCAAGTTTAAAAAATAACACCAGCTTGCTTGCTGTGAAAGCCCACGTTGGCAACATTTAGCTATAGCGAAACTGTGCCATTCACTAGCTGTCACAGACTTCCAACTAAAAGCATCACATTTAATACACCAAAGTAAATTGTCCTAGGCAAAAGCAAGAAAAAATTTTGTGGAAACACTGCGTCAGCCAAGAGAGGGAGCAGGACAGTAAGTCTCCATCTCTCAGTCTTCAATTGCCCCATACCCAAACTTTGCTCATTATAACTATATACAGAGGCTTGAAAAGAGGCTTAAAAAAAGAAACAAGAAAGGTATCTTAACAGCAAGCCAGGCCAGAGTTGCTGTAGAGTCTTTATGGGAACATGAACAGAAAAAGCATGTTCCACAAAACCAGTCTGGCTACTAAAATACAAGCTTCCTACTGATAAAGCCCAGTAGCTTTTTTTTTTTTTTTCCAATACCACTTTCCCTTCATCCCCATATTCAGGTATCTCGACACAGTTTTGTAAATTAAAATTGAAAATGTCTTCTACTGCACCCTGCTGATCTACTACGTGTCGGAGCACTCGTTTCACTTGCAGAAATTTGAGCAGATGTGGCAGAAGGCCAACACAGCTAAGTGGGGATCTCCTGACAGAGCTCAGATGTATAAAGGAAGGTTCCAATTAGAAATTTTTAGAAATTAGAAAGCTAGGAAAATATTTTCCCTGTGAGTGCTGTGAAATGGACTGCCCAGAGGGGTGGTGAATTCTCTGTCCTTGGAGATACGGAAACCTCATCCACTGAAGGCTGAGCAACCCTGTGTGGCAGGACCAGCTGGGAGCAGAGGGTTGGACAAGACAACCTCCAGCGGCCCCTTCCAACCTAAAGCACCACAGGCAGGAGGCAGACCTTGTCTTTCACAGGAAATGTTACTGAAGAACTGTTATCCTGGGCAAGGCTTGCTGGCCACAGCCGAAGAGACTGGAGAACAGGTACATGCTGGAGCCTGGGGGCAAAAAAGGGCAACTCTGGTGGCAGACTGGAAGAAAAGGAAATATAAGGAAGTTTGAAAGTGGAAAGATTTAAGAATGGTGGGGGGATTACAGCTATTGAATTTGGTGTCCCCTCATGGAAAAAGGAGCTCTGGCACACTAGGGAATAGAAGACAGCAGCTCTGGGTTGGGAAGCATTGACTATGCCAGGCAGGAGGACCTAGACATTGGTGGCTGTCCAGCAGGGCGGTTTGGTGGACACAGCAGCCTGGAGCTTCAGGAAGGAGGAGTAGTACTGGGGCTATATGAAGATCACATGTTTTAGGGCAGGCAATCATGCAGAAACTGCCTTTTCTTCTTCTGTTCTTGGGCATATGGTAGCCATAGAAATATCCTAGGACTCCTCCCTTTCTCAGTGCCTTCTCATGCACCAAACCAGGCTCTTTTGGTTGCTGTCCTTCTAGCATGAACCTTGGCTACGGTGGACCACATCAACAAAAGGGGTGGAGTTGTCCCCTCCTGAGCCCTGCCAGCCCCATGGCCTGATGGGGAAGGCAGGTGAGTGAGCTAGTTCACTGACCACCACTTTCAGAAATTACAGTCAATTTGCCCTTCTACTGGTATTTTAAAAGATGCCAGTGTTCCCATTTCTCTCAAACGCAGCTGTGCAGACCACTGATTCAGCAAATCTCACAAGGTCTCAAATGAACAGTTGGGTGGGACAGGCAAGGACACCATCAAACAGATCAGCCACTGATACACAATAGAAAAGATTTCCATCATGGATAAGGCAGAATTTTAACAGCTATTTTTAAACTCTAACTTCCTAAACGCACTGCTAGGTAACAGTAAAATGCATTAATAACTAATATTAAAATAAACCTATTAATTAGAAACAAAATGAATGACCCTAGTTTTGTCAAAAAAAAAAAATCTTTTCAGATGGAGCAAGTGCAGAATCCAGGTCTCCCATTTCTGGCTGAATGCTCCAGCTCTGCACTACAGAGCTCTACTCCACCCTTCCACAAAGCATGAGCCTTGCTCACGTCCTACAAGGAATATTTGTAGATCCCTGCCTAGGTAGATGGGTCCCAAGCGGAGAGGCATCTCCCTTGCAGCTCCCCTTCACATGTCTAAAGAGAAGGAGAAATCTGAAGGGCAGAGCAGACATGGTTTGAAGAGACCCTGGGGAGAAGACAGCATGCACAAGGTGGAGCGAGGAACCTGCACACCAGCAGTTACCGTGGCATGAAACTACTTTGGGAATAACACTGAAAAGTCTGTAGAAAAATAGTAACAGTGATTGACTAACTTCTGTGAGATGGTCCTTGAGAAAGAGTTAAAAGTAACTGCATGGGACTAAGAAGTTGTAATTTTGATTAGGAGCTGAATGTCACTTAGAGGACTATCAGAAACATGTTCCTGATAAAGTACCTCATTGTATCAATGGCAGAGGTTTCCCTTGACATAGCAAAACAAGACATTCCTCCAAGCTGCAGGTAGAAAGAAAGGCTGCCTCCTTCCTTGCTGTGCCACCCACATGCATTGCTAATGGACCAGGACTGATTTTGATGGAGCACTGTGGTGTGGCAGCAAGGATGCTCTCATCACTCTGTTACTGCAGGGAAGCAGAGGACAGCAACCTTAGCTGTTGTCCAGCATTTTAGATGACATCTCCTAGCATCTTGTTCTTAAGACAGGCTCCGTGGTGAAAGACGGATGCCTACTCCTTGTATAGGGCTGAAGATCAGCTCCAAGAAGGTGTCAGGACAGAGGCGGTGATGGGTGCCCCAGCAACTCTGCTAGGAGAAACACAGATGGGCCAGTGGTGTCAGTGGTGAAGTTATGCGCTTCAGGCTTCTCCTGCTTGTGTTATCTTATGTCTCGCTCCTATTTAAGAGATGCCAAACCCATCCCCAATGAAATACCACCTAACATTCAAATGGTTGGGACAATATGTCACATCCCTGGGATTGCGGAAACAGTATATAATTTCTTCCAGAAGTTCAGCACACACTGTAGACAAATGTAGAAGAAAATCTGTTACAGGGATGTTTAACTGCTAGTAGGCTCATTTTTCAGACAAGCAAAGCTTCTACTGCTTTAAAAAAACACTTGGGTTAGGCCCCAGTTGCCCTAGTTAATTTGAACAGAATATAACTGCAATTTTGATGACAGAAAAAATTCTGAGTCAATTCCTCAACATACTGAAGGTAATAGCAAAGTCTTTTCATTTTGGTCATTTTGTGATGTGCAGCTAATTCCTGACATGCAACTTGCACAACGTGCTATTGATTAGCCTGCTGGGCACATTCGACAATAGAGGCTAATTTCTTTTGCATGCGTATGTATTTACATTCCTTCCTTCCTTATGAAAAATAAAGATCAAGGTAAGTATGTTGGATTTCAAGAACGAGAAGCACATTTCACTGTCGCGTTAAGACAACTTTTGTTTAGCAGACTACAACTCGGGGGTTTAGTTTGGGTCATTGATTGAAAGCCAGTGCAGCAAATTCATACAGCATTAATTGCTAGCACAGGCAAAAAAATGTTAAGCAAGAAGGATTAAAGGCTGCTCAGCTCTTTCCAACAAGACAAATTACAGCTATTATTTTATATCAATGAGCTGTAATAATCTTGAATTCCCTGCACTACAAGGAAAATTTGTGATAATGAACTCTTTTCTTATCTACTTTACCTTCTACCTTGCGATAATCAGGGTACTTCTTTGGTAGAGAAGGGGACATTCCTCATGTCAGCTTTTCTCATATGAATTTATTGAACAAAATGCATTTTAAAAATCAGTCTTCCAATCAGATGATATGTTTATTATGATTAATGCTCAAGTAGAGTTGTTTATCATGGATGTTGAAAAATAATGTGATTTTAAAAATAATGTTTCTCACAGGAGTTAACACTTGGACTTCAGTAATGGGGAGTGAAGTCTGAACACACCACTTGCCCTTTGCACAGCTGATCTTTGCAGAGCAGAGAAAGTTTTAACAAAAGTAGCTGCTGCCTTTAGTTTCTTGATCTTTTTTTTTAAATCGGTTTCACCTCTGGCTTTCTGTGCTAGCATGAAGCTGACTCCTCTGCAACCTCTTAGACTTGTTCAGTGCTTAAGTCCCACCTGGGTGGGAGCAGCTTGGAATTTTCATTTGGAACTCACAGGAGGTGATGCTGGATGAAAGCAAGGGCAATCTTCTCAGAATGCAATTCAGAAGCAATTCTAAGCAGGTCTCAAAAGATGAAATCAGTCGAAGAAATGGATCATCTAGAGGTTGGTCCTGTGCTATTCAGTGTTGAAAAGTCTATCTGCACTGCCTCTCCCACCTGATCTGTGAAGCAGGTGTGCAGTGCTCAGCGTAGGTCCAGCACCACGCTGTCACTGGGCTGCGTGCACGCAGGCTGTGGAGGCAGCCGTGCCCACCCTGGGAAACTCTTGCTTACCAGGCTAAGGTTCTGCTTTTCTGGTAAAAAGGTTACATAGCAGCCTCAGGAGGCGAAAAAATGTCAGAAACCTCCTTTTTGTTACCGACGTCCACCCGCTCGTACTTTCCCATCATCCCCATTTGTCCGTGCACGGCACGAGGGATGGGGGTTACTGGTTCCTGCTTCCTCCAGTGCAGCCCAGGAACTCCATTCTGCACTATGTTGCCCCTAAGCAAGTTATAGGTACTAAGGCAAAATTGCCTTAAAAATTACTGTAGGAAGGAAAAATGTGTGTGAAGACTTAAGAGATACTGTGCCCATGTGTTTAAATTTGTGCATTCTAGACTGTGGAAGACAAAGAGGCAGGAGCAGGATCAGCAGGGGAAAACACCAGTTTTTGGGAACAGTGATAGACCTTTCCTCTGTCAGCTGATAAATTAATAATCCCTGATAATTATTGCAGCCAGCTCTGGAGCCCTCAGCACAGGAAAGACATGGACCTGTTGGAGAGGGTCCAGAGGAGGCCACAAAAATGATCAGAGGGATGGAACACCACCAGGCTGAGAGAGCTGGGGTTGTTCCTACAGCCTTCTCTTCTCCAGGATGGAGACCTTATTGCAGCCTTCCAGTACTCAAAAGGGGTCTTCGAAGAAAGATGGGGACAGACTTTTTAGCAGAGGCTATAGCAATAAGACAAGGGGCAATGGTTTTAAACTAAAAGAGGGTAGATTTAGACCAGATCTAAGACCACTGGCACACGCTGCCCAGAGAGGTGGTAGATGCCCCATCCCTGGAGACACTCAAGGTCAGGTTGGACAGGGCTCTGAGCAACCTGATGTAGTTGAAGATGTTCCTGCTCATGGCAGGTGGGTCGGACTAGATGACCTTAAAAGGTCCCTTCCAACCCAAAGATTCTATGATTCTCCCATTTTTCCATCCTTGGTTACTCTTTATTCATCCCAGGTAGAAAATGATAAAAATGAAAACTTCAAGAAGAGGCAGCAAGAACACCTAAAGAGAGATTTACATTGGGGTTTCAGTCTCCTAGACAAAGCTGCTGAGCTTCTGAAACAGCAAGCTGCTCCTCAGCCTCCTCCAACTGACAACCCTACCGTCTAGCTCCTGCCCCTCCACTCTCTACATCAGTACTGTCCCTGTGCATTTCCACTGTATTTCACAAATCCCTACATACATTCCTCTTCTGACACATGAGTTTTTGGGGTTGTCTTTGGGGGGGGGGAGGAGGGTGGGGCAGGGAAAGCGTTTCATCATCTTTTGAACTCACACTTCTGCTTCATCACACATTATACTCGTAGTAGGTAAATGGTAAAGTCTGTTCTGCTTTTAAAATTTAGTAGATAAAACTAGACTCCAGCAAAGCAGGCAATTTGAACACAGAGTAATTATGCCTCCTCTACCAATGGATTTATTTACCACTATCACGAATTTAACGGCTTTCTAGGATCTCTGACAGTCACACTCTGACAAGCTACCAGTGCTGTGGATTTGGGTGACAAGAGCAGATGGAACAATTTAAAAAAAAAAAAATCCATCTTCTAGACTGCTTCAGTTTTAAAGAGACCAGCTGAACATGAGGCAGGCCATCACTATCTTACCGGGAGTGAATCTGAAGGCAAACTCTGCCTTAACACCACACGTGGGATAGTCAGTTCCTGAGAACAGCCGCAACACAACCTCTTTCAGGATTAGTGTTACCTTTTGCACATTTTAAAGGGGATGACAGAATTAGTAATAATTAGCGAGACTCTTTCATCAATTACTAGAGGGAGGGCCCTAGCATCCAAAAAATTGCCATTATGGATGAGTAGCTCTGACACAAAAATCCCCAAATCCTAAACCCTTCCCTGATTAAAAAAAAGGGGGAAAAATGGGAAACAGTATTTAATTAACTTTAAATACTATCTTGTAGTAGCCTAAATAGCAAACAGAAGTAACAAAAGGTAGGAATTCAGTCATTTTTAGGTTACCATAGTACGTAGGCATAACACATGAAAGACTTCAGCATAAAATGACATAGCTGGTGTTGGTCGGGTTTTTTATCGCAGTGGTGTTTTTTTGCTGGTTAACCTTCAGTGGCTCCCTTTAGTGGGAGGGGTATATCCCACCTTTCTGAAAGACAGTCTACATCCACACAAGTGAATAATCATACCTAGGTAATCACAGTGCAAAACACTAATACAGCATTTCATTGTTCATCTTTTTACAATTTATTTTTCCATTTTAAAAATGTCACCTATCATTTTAAGAGGTGAAAGACTATTTGTTAAAAGTTGAAAGTTTACCCTTGGTTAAACCACAGTCAAAGGAATAATTTTTACCTGAACAGCATTATGTATGTTGAAAGTGTCAGCCAGCAAGTGGCCTTGCTTTATATAGGTATATTCCTTCTAAGCAAAGTGTTCCATGTTGTCAAACTGATTTACAAGCAACAGAAAAGTATTGCTCATTCACAATTTCAATGCAATGGCTTACAAACAAGAGTCAGAAAACATTCTATGTCAGCACGCCACAGAAAACATCGTGGCTAAAATAAAAGAAGACAGACAACCAGTGAGATATATAAATCTGTAGCCAGAACGTACATGCTCAAACTGGAACTTAGCACAACACAGAAAAACCACCTTTTGCTTACAGCCTTGCCCATGAACAATCAAAAAGCAAGCACGCAGCATCCATGTTGTCTCTTCTTAATGTCAGCCTACAAATACTGCAAAGCAACTACGATCTTGTACGACTTCCAAGGCAACTTGTTGTCTTTTTGAAAGGCTAATGTATTTTGTATGGATCTAAAGACGGATTTGAGGCTGTCAAACAATCCATTTGGCTTCTAAAATTGAAGATGGTTGTTTCGTTAACTGTGTTTTATATTAATAGCAAAATAAAATATTTGACTTTGAACTAGACTCACCTGCAATCAAGCATAGACAAGTAGACAGCATTTGCAACATTACTGGCATCATGATACAATATTCTATGTACGACTTGGGGCATCAGCATTAGAACATCATGTCATCTAGCCCATCCTCCATAAACTTCTTGTAAATTGCCATAAACTTTGCTACAAATGCTTCCAGATGATAAATGGCTTTGCTGCCGAGTTGCAGGCGGTGTTCATAGAAGGCTGCCATCTGTGCAACTTCTCCTTTCAGTTGTCCATCACAGTTATTTAAAAGTTCTGACAGGAGGCCCTAAAAGGGGAAAAAACAGGACAGTATTTGAAAAATTATATATTTTTTCTTAAGAGGATAACCTCATTTCTCTGAAAATAGCCAAGCTATGACCAATAGTTTAGTCATGAATCCAACAGAAAAGACATTCAAGAATCATTAAACCACCTGTTTGACAGAACTAGATTTGTGGAACCATGTCTTCTCAGAAACTTCTTTCAGGATAAATTGCTCATGTCAAAATAGATGTTACCTATTGTGTTCTTAGATGGAAAAATCATGTATTGGAACTTCGTACACCTTAATAAAGAAAATAAATTAAGCTAATCTCCAAATACTATAACCTCTACTGCATGCAGGCACATGGCACTAGGGAGAACTGTTACCAAGATAACGAGTGTATTAAAATCACTTCCTGTCTCAACAGCATCAAGCACAAAGAGAAACAACATAGATAACAAGGTATGGGCTTATTTAAAATTTAGGTATATCTGTCTACATTTATGTACATACGTATGTGTAGACACACACAAGATACTTTACAATACTTCAGTCATTACAAAAAGCAAAAATGCATTATTTTAGATCCGAGACAGCAATAAAATCATTGCAAATACATCTCTACTAGAACAGTCAGGATTAAGTGAGAATTATCTCTAGACCATTTCAAGTTTATGAAGAGGGAGTGGGTAGAGAACATCCACCTCTGGCCTGATGACAACAGTCTCTCAAACAGGGCAATGCAGGACACACTAACCTACCATCACACAGGAAGGTTAAAGAAATGTCTAACTACCAAAACTGTCAGAAAGCAGTTAATGTGAAAATAAATTTATTATCTTGTAATTATGTCCTATGGCAGAGTCCACCTAGGATAAGTTGCAAACATTAGCTTTAATCTTTGTTCTTTGCTAGCTGTCTTCAGCACCCTTTCAGCATGCCTAAAACAAAAACATGCACACCCCATTTGCGTTTCTTCAAGTTCTGTCTTTGAAGAGACCTGCTGGTCTAGCATCCTTTAGCAAACCTCTCCACTAGGACGTAGCAAATATTGAACTTATAACAACAAAACTTTTACAAAGGAAAACCATATCAATATTAACCCATGAAACACGGCTATGCTTCAATACGGAAACTGGCCTGAGAAGTCCTCAGGGGGACAAAGCATGTCGTCCTTTGTTTTTACTCAGCTGCTGATGATGCTGCTGTTCTGTGATCACATAGCAAGTTTTAGTAAACCATTCAACAGAGGTGTGAATTGCGTTCAGTTTTGGGCCCCTCACTACAAGAAGGACGTTGAGGTGCTCGAGCATATCCAAAGAAGGGCAACAAAGCTGGTGAGGGGTCTGGAGCACAAGTCTTCTGAGAAGCAGCTGAGGGAACTGGGGTTGTTCAGTCTGGAGAAGAGGAGGCTGAGGGGAGACCTTATGGCTCTCTACAACTACCTGAAAGGGGGTTGTAGTGAGGTGGGTGTTGGTCTCTTCTCCCAAGTAACTAACAATAGGATGAGAGGAAATGGCCTCAAGTTACGCCAGGAGAGGTTTAGATTGGACATTAGGAAAAATTTCTTTACTGAGAGAATGGTCAAGCATTGGAACAGGCTGCCCAGGGAGGTGGTGGAGTTGCCACCACTGGAAGTGTTCAAAAAATGTTTGGACATGGCACTTTGGGACATGGTTTAGGGGGCATGGTGGTGTTGGTTAACAGTTGGACTTGATGATCTTGAAGGTCCTTTCCAACCTTAGTGATTCTGTGAATACAGAACACTGCAACAAGAGTAAACTAGACATTTACATCTTCCACTTTAGAGAACTGAATCCTCCTGCCTCCAAAAATCTATGCAACTCAAAACCATCACGCCTAAATACATTTAAATTTTATATATACAATATACTTAAGTATAGGCATGAACCTAACTAAACAGTCTAGTATTAATTGACTGAGGATCATGAGAAGTGAATGCTGTGTATCAGTGTTCGAAGGAACAAGGTCTTTAATTACTGCTTCAGAGCAACAACACAGACTATTTTGGTTACTCCAGTGGAAAGAAACAAGAGAGAAAAGTATCTTTTGGTCACTCATGTCTACTTGGAAAGGACACAGCTTTTCATGAATGTTTGGATGATTTGTGATGTTTTGGTGTGCTGTTTTTTTCTGGGGTTTTTTGTTGGTTTTTTTTTTTACTCAAATTGAGACCATCATCGCATTAATATTTGTAACACATTACAAGCTAAATAGCTGAATTACCTTCATTATAATCTCAGGAGGAATACAGTGTGTCAGGAGTTCATAAAGCCGTCCACGGACCTCTAAAAGCCTGTTGGAAAGACACCACAAAATATCAGAAGTATGTCTCCAAAGCATGCTAATGTGTTTTCACTATTTGTGAAATATGCTTCAGGGGAAAAAAAAAAGTCAACCCAAGCAAAGCTTTTTTTCCTGCTTTGGGTTTTGTGTGTTATCTTTAAACCCAAAATCATTGCACAAGTCAGTCAGTGTGAATTCAACTGCTACATATCACCTTTTATTCAAAACAGTAAGAGAAGTTACACATACTCTAGTTACAATGCTCTCAGTTAATCTGGAAGCTACAAGGCTATTAGCATTTGTCTCAGGCTTGCCTCCCTTTAATTCCCCTTCATATCTAAATTATTATTCATGCTTAAGATTAGCAAGAAGACACCACAAAATTTATTAGAGCCACAAGATTCATTTCTGCTGTTTTTCAGTCTTCATTGTTTACAAGAGGGGGTAAGATGATTAGGTGGCAGAAAGTGACAAAGTTATCAATTCTCCACTTTTTATATCAGGAGGTCAGAGGTTACAAGATTTAATTTAAATACAAGAATTTAAGTGACACCTCATGTAATGCATGGAACAAATTAAAAGGATGAGGCTGAGTATATGACACCAAGATGGATAAAGAGGGCATCTCCTAATGTGCTTAAAAAAAAAAAGCAATGATTTATCATTTTAAGTTCTTTCACAAATGTGCATAATGCTAAAGATGGTGAAACAAAAGCCTTAAATAAATAAAAAAAAAAACCCAAAAAAAAACCGCGGCCCCCCCCCACCCAAGACAGACAGCACAACATGTAACTAAGTTTATGCTCACTTTTGATTACAAAGCTTCAACAGATAAAACCAATAATTGTTTTAGTTCCTGAAGCTCATTCAGCCTCCTCTGGTAATTTTAAAGCTTACTTCCTCTGGCTGCAAAATACCAGCTCCAGTAGCAATACCAGAAAATTATATAAAGCTAAAGTAAAGATGCCACATTTTTAAACATAACATTTGGTTTTTTAGGTTTGAGAGTTCACTAAAAACATAATTTATATCTGCAAGCAAGTGTATTCACATACCTTTGTGGTGTCTGTTGACCAACAATAGCATTTGCAGTTTCTCTCAAATAAATTTCCCAGTCCATTTCAGGAATGTCTTGATCAGCAGTGAAAGGATACCTACATAACAATATTTTTTAAAAATTAAAATCAAAACAAACTGTCACCTCTTCTAACAAGGCCTCAGAAGTAAGTTAATTTATGTGTCAGAGTATAATTTACATTAATTTTTAGCAGTGACTTACTGTTGTACTCTGCAGGACTCACACATGAGTAGTGCTTTCCGAAGATTCCTGCCAGATTTCTCTGCAAGCCTTTGGGCCAGTTCCTGAGGAAGAGTCAGACCTTCTTTCTTACACACACTGGACAAGACGTGGCAGATCTAGACGGGAAACAGATAATGGGGAGCACAACACTTAGCAAACAGTTTAGTAGTTACAGATTCTCCTGTTTGAAACATTTCTGGACCAGAGATGGACCAGTCTTTCATAAGACATGTGTCATGGTTTAAGCCCAGCCAGCAACTAAGCACTACACAGCCACAGTAGGATGGAGGGGAGAATTGGAAGAGTAAAAGTGAGAAAACTCGTGGGTTGAGATAAAGACAGTTTAATAGCTAAAGCAAAAGCCACGCAAGCAAGCGGAGTAAAACAAGGAATTAATTCACCACTTCCCATCAGCAGGCAGGTGTTCAGCCATCTCCAGGGAAGCAGGGTTCCATCACACATAACAGTTACTTGGGAAGACAAACACCGTAACTCCAAATATCCCCCCCTTCCTTCTTCTTCACTCAACTTTATATACTGGGCATGATGCTGTATGGTATGGAATATCCCTTTGGCCAGTTTGGGTCAGCTGTCCCCTCCCAGCTTCCCACATCCCCCCTGCCTTCTCACTGGCAGGTCAGCACGAGAAGCTGAGCAATCCTTGACTACTTAACATACTGATGTTTTCAGTTGTTGCTATCAACCTTTGCTCATCCCAAATACAAAACACAGCCTCACACTAGCTTCTGTGAAGAAAATTAACTCTACCCCAGCTGAAACCAGGACAACATGCTTGACAAGTCACCCACCACAAAGGAAAACTAGGTCACTTTGTGGAGGTAAAGTATTTCACAAACTCACAGCAAGAACGTGTCTACTATGAAGTTTTAAATAGCTTATTTTTGCTTCTGTTTCAACATACATCTTCAATGCTTGGAGCAGGCACTCGTACAGCCAGGCATCTGCTTTGAATAGGTCCTATAATTTTTGACATGGAGTTGCAGCACAGGATCAACCTGCAGGTCGCCATGTACTTCTCCATTGTTCTTCGCAAAGCATGCTGAGCATCTTTAGTGAGTTTGTCGACTTCTGTTAACAGCACCACTGAAAAAGGATTAAAAATAGCGGGGTTTTTATTAATATCAAATCTTTCTAAGAAAATGAGTACTTTGACATACAAGCGATAATACCAAAATAAATGATACAAGCAGAAAAAGGCAGCATGGTTCCACAGGCAGGAAAATAAAGATTAAGACTACCTGCATGTGTTTTTGTATAGTCTTCTGCTCCTTCACACCCTATATTCATGTCCTGGAATATCAATTTCTTTAGAGCAGGGCCTGCAACACTTCAATGCCAAGAAATAATCCAGGTAGGTGTAAAAGCTTTCACTTTGATGATGATGTAAAAAGCACAGTAACTTTTTAAAGGGATTTTTAAGGAAGAAATGCAAAAGAATTTATGGCATAAGGACATATCAAAAAGCAAAGATTTCTTGAAGACTCCCCTCAATACATTTTATATTTAAAAGCCAATGTCTTAGCTTAACAAAGGAGTAGCAGAAAGCTACCTTGTTATTGTAGCTGCAGCACCTTTCCATGGTCTTTTATAGGAAAAAAAAAAAAAGAGAGAGAGAGAAAAATGTATTTAAGAAATCCTTCAGAACAACCAGGAGACACCTAATATGAAGCAGCTAACCTGACCAGCTACCTTCTGCAGGTTCCTCCATAGGAAACTCATAGATGGCTCATTTCAGTACTCTGAATGGTCCAGTGAGAACAGCCTGGAGGAACAGGTCAGCCCATTACTCTTCTGGTTACATACGCAGCCTAAGGAGACCAGCCAGCTTACCAGATACTTTGAGGTGCATGGTATGACTGCAGCCATAAGGATATATACACCAATAACTGGTAGAGTCAACCAGTGTCTAGCAGCTTAGGTGAAATATAGTACTTTGTCTTGATCTCAGGAAATACTAAGTCCGTGACCATTTTCAACTAATTTCTGCTCTAATATACCTGTCAAGATTTCCTCTCTCCTTCAACCTCTTCTTATATAGTTCTGATTTTACTTTCAATTTAGTCATAAGCAGGAAAAATAAAGACAGTTGTAGCAACGTGTCTTGAAAAACTCAATCTACAGGGTAGTGGTCAACGGCTCAATATCCAGATGGAGATCAGTGACAAGTGGTGTCCTTCAAGGGTCGTACTGGGACCAGTACTCTTTAATATCTTCATCAGTGACACAGTGGGATCAAGTGCACTCTCAGCAAGTTTGCAGATGTCACCAAGCTGAATGGTTCCATTGACATGCCTGAAGGATGGGATGCCATCCAGAGGGACCTGGACAAGCTTGAGGAATGGGCCCATGTGAACCTCATGAGGTTTAACAAGGCCAAGGGCAGGGTCCTGTACCTGGGTCAGGGCAAGCCCTGGTATCAGCACAGGCTGGGGGATGAAGGGATTGAGAGCAGCCCTGCTGAGAAGGACTTGGGGGTACTAGTGGATGAAAAGCTGGACAGGAGCCAGAAAAGTGTGCTCACAGTCCAGAATGCCAATCGCTTCTTTGGATGTAGACCAGGATACATGGCCAGCAGGTTGAGGGAGGTGATTCTGCCCTTCTACTCTGCTGAGACCCCACCTGCAGTCTTGCGTCCAGCTCTGGAGCCCTCAGCACAGGAAAGACATGGACCTGTTGGAGAGGGTGCAGAGGAGGCCACAAAAATGATCCGAGGGATGGAACACATCTCCTGTGAGGACAGGCTGAGAGAGTTTGGTTTGTTCAGCCTGGAGAAGAGAAGGCTCTGGGGAGTGCTTCTTG
>NW_010564133.1:45285-45687 GCF_000687285.1 Phaethon lepturus
CGGTAGATGCTCCATCCCTGGCAACATTCAAGGTCAGGCTGGACGGGGCTCTGAGCAATCTGATCTAGTTGAAGATGTCCCTGTTCACTGCAGGGTGTTTGGACTAGATGACCTTTAAAGGTCCCTTTCAACCCAAAGATTCTATGATTCTGTGCATTTTCTTACCCCGTGACCTTCCATACGCTATGGATAAAAGCACTTCTAAACTTCTGGGATGATAGCTCATCCCTCAAAACGCTACAAAAAAAGCGGCTAACTTACACAGCACCATTTGCCATAAGGTTGTCCTACCCCTCATCTCAATATTAAGCCTCAGTAACTCATAACTCAAGTACCACTGTAGATCACTGAACTAAGTTACAGTGCATTTCAAGAGTAGGCCTGGTAAAAAGACAGCAGGAA
>NW_010564133.1:45718-51179 GCF_000687285.1 Phaethon lepturus
CTGCCCAGCTGCAGTCATTCAACTACACCCTGTCCTCCTGAGAAACCAACACAAGAGAACCTCATATGAGTATTTAACCACTCAAGATATTTGCACAGTGGAAGAAAAATGGGAGGTTGTTCAGTTTGGGAAAGGTTCATGTGTGCCCTTGTGCAGTATACAGCTACAACTAACACAGTCAACTGAGGTCTCTGAAAAACAAGTTTAAAAAGTACTTTGACTGGTTTTAACGGTTTTTACTCACCTTTAAAATCTCGTTGTGTACTTGTCTCAAGCTGTTGGGATTGTGCTACCGTCTTCAAGAGTTCCTGAATTACTACGCGGTCATTGTTTCCTGCATCACTGTACCAGGAGTGTGAATAAAACTTGTTTTAAAACAATTTTATACTGCATATTAAATATATCCTCCTAAGCAGCCTGCTGCTCAACTGAAAACAAAAATGCTGGAAGAATTCAGAAGCTGTTGAGGTTAGAATTAAGCTCAACTCATATACTTTGTTGAGAGTTACCTTCCCAATAATAAAAACAACCGAAAGCTGACGCAGGCACAGTTGGATTAGTAGCACTGTATTGGGAAGTAGTGAAACCGTCACAAGATGTTTTAACTCTTTAAAATAGAAATGTTTCTGGCATGAGGGATCTAAACTTTTGTTACTTGCTATTTGGGCAAAGACATGTAACACGAACATTTTTACCCATTATGGGAATATAAATTAAGTCTAACTACATAACAGGATGCCTGACTGAAAGGACTGATGTAAATGCATAGGTGTTTTCCCCCTGAAAATTAGATGTCATGCTATGAACAACCTATATGTAAATTTAAGTAGCAGACACAATGAAATTGGAGTTACTAGCAAAAGATACTCAGACACTATTACAACACAGATGGTTAACTTTTTTTTCCTCTTAGAAGGCAGGAAAACATGGGGAAATACTAGATTTCCTTCCTGCCTTTTCTCCTTACTATCCCCTAGGGCAGGGCTGCACAGCTTTCTCAGTCCCCAGGCTAGTAGCTCAGCCAGCCTGACTCAGATTTGACAACCACTGGGAATAGGCTTGCAAGCTAGATTACTGAAAAAGCAAAGAAAAAGAAGGGAAAAACCCCACACTCTTTTAGCATCCCCAGACTATTGCCTTCACAGAGGCAGCAGGAGCTCTGCTGTATTTCACTGGCAAACAAATGAAAAAGGCATATATCTGCCCTGTTCTAGTCACCACTCAACCAGACCTTCCCCATTCTTGCCAAGGAGGAGGCAGCAGAATGGACAGAAGCATATTAGCTCAACAGTTCATAATCTGCTGAACAGGCTACGCTGACTTTGACTGCAGAGATCTGTCCTTCAGCAAGAGAGCAGACCTGTGATTAGAGCACAAAAACCAAAATGAAATAAGACTGTTCTACTTATGAAGTAGGCCAATTTTTGGAAATGGAAAGTGGTTAAAATAGTTTCCTAACATTGAAAGAACTTATTCTCCGCAGTAACAGAGAACCCAGAGTTATAATTTTGTAGTGAAAGATTATCATTGATATTCGGTGACCACACCAAACATTCCAGAAAAACAATGAACAAAGGTAGTTACCACACAAACTTTTAATTTTTGTCATTCTTTATTCTTTTATTACCCACTTACTCAGGACAACCCTTTTTAAAGCATCTACCCCTGCTAGTCAAGTGATGCTTGGAATTCAGACAATATCTTCTTTTTGGAGGAAAAAGAACAGCTCTATCTAATGAAGTTCCATAAAAAAATTGAATGTCTGCAGAGTTCTTCCTAGAAGTTAATTTCCTTTCCCTGTTAGCCATTTATGTTGTTGCATGTTACTCAAGATGCACAACATGATTTCAGAGTACTATAACTCAATCAAGCTTCACAGACTATAGCACAGCACACACAGGTTCACTGTCTGGTCAGACATAAACATGACAATTGCTTGATCACTTAAAGCCTATGAATCAATATATTAACTCTTAGTCAAAACTCAGCACTACTATTATATACAATAACAAATACAGCAGTTCTACACTTCCAGGACTTTTACCTTTAAAGTAAAATACAACTATTTTATGTTTTGAGCTAAAAAGTAGTCCGTGGAGAGCAATAGAAGGATTAGTAGTATTACGTTATCAGAGCAGAAGATTGGTGATATAAAATGTCCAACCATTCAAACTAATATATCCAAACAGCTAATAACCAATAAAAGAGTCTCAACTTTAATTATTTGGGTCTGTATTAGAATACCAGCAGATATTCACTAATCAATACACTGATATTGATATTATCTGCAGAACAAGCTTTTAAAGCAGACGTGGTACATAAGAATAGCTTCTAAAATGCAGAGCAACACTGGAAAAGGTTTAGCAATAAGCACAAATCTAAAAGTTACTTCAGGATACACATTGTCTTAAAACTGCAACCCAGACAGCAAAGCCAACATAAACAAAGCCTCCCTGTGCACAATGACATTTACTCTCCTGTGATTTAAAGGAACATTAAAAGGTTTCCGGTAAATACAAGTATTTGCTTTGGGTCAGTGAACTATCACCAGCAATTTCACAACTGTCAAAGAAGACATACAGTACACCATTATGGGTTTTGTCATTTAAATCAACATCTGACCTCCCTCATGACAGGATTACCAGTATTTTGTGGTGGTGTTCTTTCCCATGCTCTAAACTATTTTAAGAGTTACTGGGTAAACATCACTTACTTTCAAATTACCTTATTTTTGTATTTGTGAAAAAACTAACAATATGGGGTTGTTGGTTCCAATAAAAGTTCTCAGTTTCAACTTAAATGGTTAAATCTATGAATCCAGAATTGTTTCTGTTACCCAGTCCTCAAGTAGCCACATAAGCATACTGATGTTAAGCTGAACATTACTGTCTTTAGTATACAGCAATGCAAATTTTTGTTCATTTAGAGCTGTCCAATTAAAAATCCTCTCCCTGCTCCCATTTGCAGTCCAAACCCATAAACCTTTATCTAATTTGCTTAAGCAAAAAACTGGGCAATCAGGCTCTTATACACCCAGGTTGAAACCACTTGCAATATGACCAGCAGCTTATATTTGAAGTGGGTTATTTTTACTGTACACTTACCTTGGGTTAACTTCAAGGTGATAATTACTTGCAATGGTGCTAATTTCAATTTTCTTTTTAGAAGGTGCCTATGCAAAAAGTAAGCATATTAAATTTCAGAAAGAGTGCTCTAAAAATCTGATGCAAAAATTATCTTACACATTACAACTGGCTAGGTCAAAGGCAAACCAAAGAACTGCTGAGACACTAGACTTACACATCTCCTACCCCCCAACCACACCTGCAAAGGAGGACTACTGACGCACATCTAGCCTGTAAAATAACAGTAATTATTATTATAGCAAGACATAGTACATATTACTGCATACTCCAGATACTGAGTAATCTTATCACTGGAATCAGCCACTCAAAATAAGTGCTACTTTGTCCCTCCAAAGAAAAGTTTTGGAGGGAAAAACTCTGGACCAAAGTCTGAAGTGACTGTTTACTTCTTTTGGCAAAGGATTTCAAGTCTATACTTTGTTTAAAGAAAATACTAGTATTTATATCACCACTGAGTTGGGGTCTGAACAATTAAATATATCCTATATTTCCATCATCTAGTCCAAGTATTATATTTGTTCCACTACTGAGAATTAAAAAGCATTAAATAACCTACTTATCAATAAAGTTTAGTAACCCCTTGCTGGTTAAGTCTTCCATAACAAGGATTTTGAATGGATAATATCACATTTTAAACAATTAAATGCCTAAGACCAAGGCAGAGAGTATTTAAATTGTTGTGGGTTTTTTTTTCTGTGTGGTTTTTTTTTGGCTAATGCTGAAATTGTCACTATGGGAATTAGAAAACAAGTTAAAATTCAATATATGCCAAAACAGTGCTAATATTTTTAAAGATAAGGGTTATTCATGCAGACAAATGAAATGTTAAACATCTAATTGAGAGCTAGTCTATTACAAAACACACTATTGTGCAAATAGTGTAAAGACCAATCAACCAACCAAAAATACCCACAAAAACAAGCAACAAGCCACAGAAAACAACAACAAACTTCCACATCCTCCCATGCATGAGGGCCTAATGAAAAAGAACACCTGGCAGAAGTATTTGTTCATGTAACCAAACTAGTCTGATTAATTACACAGAAGAGCTCAAAAGCACTAAGTGCAAAAAAATTATTAATAAAACTGAAATAAATATAAAGGCCTCACAACAGAAATACATCAGTTATAAATACCTACATTACTTCACAGAAGATGGAAGATTTGTTTTTTACCGTTATACTCTGATGCTCAATCCTCAGTTTTTCTACTCCTGCGCCATATAATTCCCTTAACAAACACATTATTCTTGTCTTTTTTCCAGCTCCTGATGGTCCATACACCAATAGATGAGGGAAGTCACCACACTGAACCTGAACACAGAGCAAGATGATTTGAGTATTCATCCTTCCATTCTCACCCCAGAATGACTTCTCCAACATACAACTGCTGAATTCCTTTCCCACAGCATATTTCCTATAAAACATCACATTTTTCTGAAGACTGTAACTCATTTAACTCCAAACACTTGACCCTTCAAAAAAAAACCAAACAACCCAAAACCAGAAAACCAACCCAACCCAAAACCCAACAAAAAAACTCCTTCTTTCCCGGGTTTCTAGAGCGATAGCTGCAATAAACACACAGTAGAAAGCATTAAAACAAAGTTTAAAGCAGATATGCACCCATAGAATTATGTGTATATATATGCATATATATAATTACTTTGTTGTTTCATTTGCAAGCCTTGAATCTGGGCAAACTTGTAAATAGCCTGTATCTAAATGAAGCTAGAGGTTTGTTTCTTAAAAAGCTAAAAAGCATGACCTGGAGAACATCTGACCAAACCCCCCAGTCAGAATTCACACTGGTTAGATTTAACAGACATGGAAAAACATGACAGTGAATCAACCCAGTGGTCTAGTGAAGAGAAGTCAGCATATCTGGCAGGGGAAGCAGTCCTTTAACATCCAAGCAATCACATAGTCCTGACTTATTGCCAGCTGTTCACCTTAAAAACTTCAGCTAACTTTAGGTAAACAAGGTAAGCCCTATTCTCAGCTCAGGTCGTTCTCAGCTAAAACCAGCTGCACAGCGCTCCTGAAAAAGTCAAGCCACTAACTTCCTCGCAACCTCTTCCTGAGCGTAAAGGCCATGCTCCCGAGCGGGGCACGATGACAGAGGGCCCCCTTCCCGCCGCCGGCGCCCGGCAGGGAGGGTTCCCCGACGGCTAGGGCCTGCACCGAGGGAAAGCCCCCAATCCCCGCCCTGCAGACGCAGCTTTATGGGCCGCGGAATCCCGTGTGCTGGAGGATCCTCGCTGCGGAGAGGAGAGGGGCCCGCTGGCGGCTCGCCTCAGGCGGCCTCCGCCGCCA
>NW_010564134.1:0-5506 GCF_000687285.1 Phaethon lepturus
CAGGCTGCCCAGGGAGGTGGTGGTGTCATCATCACTGGAAGTATTCCACAACTGTGTAGACTTGGTACTTGAGGATACGGTTTCGTGGGCATGGTGGTGTTGGGTTGACAGTTGGACTTGATGATCTTAAAGGTCTTTTCCAACCTTAATGATTCTGTGATTCTGTGAAATTACCCAACTGGCGTCGCTGTGCCCTGTCCTCATGTCAGGTAGCTGGAGACTTTCCATGGCGTTAAAGGGTATATCTTGCACCTAGGGCTGCCACGAGGAACAAGAGTGTATTTTTAATCTTCAGCCTCCCCATGTGTTCTAGATGCAATTTCCCAAATGATACTGATGTACAAATAAGCTAACCATATAATAAAAGATGAAAATTGTATGGGAAGCTTTGACGACACGATTATTAGGCCCTTGTAACATTATAACAGCAGTTATGTACTCCAGAAGCTTCTGGGACTGAGAGGAAATTGTACTGACACATGCAAAGTAACTTAGGAATCGACCAGTGTTTTCAGATCACAGAGTGGTGTGCAGGGAAAAAAAATAATGTATTGCTCCTAAATACTAATTATTTGCATGCACTGGGTCTTGGTCCATAATTGGAATGTGAGCAATCTGTACATATAAAATGTAGCAATTTCTGTACTTATGTAAGTAGCTGTTATCTAAAAATTACACAGCTTACTACTGTGTTAACTTTGTGAGTGCTCGCTAGCATTGCTTGGACACGCGGTACCTGCAGAAGGCACCTGCTGGGTTCCTGAATGCATCAGGTACATCCTAACATTTCTGTGACTTTGGAGAAATGTTAATAGCATTACAGTAGCACAGTGGGCTTCACAGAAGAGCGGCAGGGAGGGAGGATGAGCAATGACGGTTACATTAGGGCCACTTTGTGACTGTCTAAAATAAGTTTACAGATGAAATACCCATATATTAAGCAAGGATGTGAAGATGGAATGAGTGAAAGTTGGTTTTCTAAGTGGCCAGCTTGCAAGTACCCAATTATGTTTCATCTGTAAATAGCAAATGTGGCTTCCAGTTCCTGCTTACCTCTGAGCCTTTTTTTCAGGGAGACTGCTGGATCTGTGTGATGGCCTGCTAATCCACAGATTGGTTATTTGGGTACACTCTTGCTCTGGTCACCTGTTCCATCCCCCTTGGCATTTATCCTTGGGGTTAGCATCCGTTACGTTGTGGTTGCAGCTGCATTGTCAGGAGCTAATAACCATAAGCTGCCTCTGTGGGAGGAGGTAAGCTTTTCTGTGTGACGGGACGTCAGCTCAGCTTGGAGGCATGATTACTCTACAAGACATAAGCCCAGTTTATGGAGAAGAGCTGGTGACCTCTCTGCTGAACACTCCCACATGTGTAGGCTGGGCATATTTTCCATTACAGAGAGCGGCAGGGTTTAGCTGTCGGTTTGGGGTACTGCAGGGACAGGACTCGACCATGAGTCATGTGTAGTTCTCTAACGAATCAACACCTTTGAGTGAAAGAATATTTAATGGGGAATTCTCCAACTGCAAGGTGCTTAGCACCTTGGCAGTAGAAAATGTGAGAACTACTGGAGGCTTCTTGACTGTGGCAAAGATACCCGATGGCTAAGGTTAAGGCAAAACAAAATTCTCATTGTAAATAAGTTGTGGATTTTTAACATTTAATTAACTATTCAGATTGCCAGGAGTTGTAGCAGATTTTTTTCCCATTGCTTTTAAGTTTTTAAATGAAGACTGCATGACTTTGTAGAAGATATACTCTAATCCAAATGTAAATTGTCGGGATCAACGCAAGAATTAAGGGATGAACTTATCTGGCCCTTGCTATGCTACATGTCAGACTAGATGATGCTAACAATCACTTCTGGCCATGAAAATGTATGAGCAGTTGAAAATTATAAGTTTGAGAAGAATAAAATGATATGAAATTAACTCCATAATACAAATATTTTTGCAACATAAACTCCTCCCTAACTTATGTTGTATTATTTCACATTCTCAGTGAAAGCAACACAGATTTACAGTTGTATTTTCACATTAAAAACAACAGCTGAGAAACTTAAACAAGGAAAAATGAAGGTAGGTCAGAAGTGAGGGAACTGACTCCCAGCAAGAGGTCTGTCTGCCCATTAGTTTGCTACTCAGTTTTTCTATTGAGGAAGAACTTCCTGAAGCCATCACTTATACTTGACTCACTCAATTTTTAGTAATTCTCCCATTTTAGACACGATAGGATTGAATAGGTAATTGTCTGTGTCTTTGCTTGACAGATGGATGGTATTTGTAATTAACCCTCTCAGACAACTGTCTCGCAGAACTCAAAGCAGGCTTTCAACCTCTCTATGTTGGCCCAGCGGTCCTGGGGAAAAAACTCTGACTTCAAGGGAAGCACAGTTAGCTCCTGTGACCTTGCGTTTGTTTGTTATGTTCAAAAATCTCTGTAAGTGAATGGGAGATGGAGGCTAGGTCAAATACAATTCCTGTGTGGCTACCTAAACTGCTAACTCCATGTAACATAAGTGCACGCAGGCAATGTGTGTACATGGAAGTGAGTAAAAACAGAATTAATATCATAAACCACCTTTTTGTTTACTGTTCTTTTCTGAAAGTTGTCAAAGAAAGGAATGGAAATTAAAGCTGATTTCATAGCAGTTGGAAAAGTACGTTATTTTTTTCTAGTAACAAGAGGATGCAAAGGCCCCATATTGCAAATCTTTTTCTTGCCCTCTCCCAAACATAATCCCTGAGGAAGGACTTGATCTGCCTGGAGCTGAATCATGTCTTGTGGTTTTGCTTTATTTTGAAAGGTAGAAATTTTTGAGCTGTCTGTTTCTGTTTTGGATGAGGTGAAGCAATATATTCTGGTTTTGCCACATTTCTTCCCATTGAGATTTTCAAGACTTGCTTCCCTAGCCTAACAGAGACCTGGCCCAAGATGGGTTCCTCTCTGAGAGATTTTCAGTGAGAAACTGTCTGGGCTGCTCACTTACTCCTTAACCAGAAAAAACAGGCCTATTTTCCCAAACTCTTTCACAGTAAGAGACATGAAGGGAACTATATACATCTTGGATGTGATTAATCTGGGCCATTTTCAGCTGCTACATTAGGATGTGGTAAATTGTAACTTAGAGGAATTTCTCTACAGGGGACTATAAACTACTAGCTCAGCTATAAATGTCTGCATTGTATTTACCTGGCGTTGCCATTGAACATTAACTAGGAATGAACATGAAAGAATGGAGGAGAGAACAGGAGGTAATATTTTCCAAAAATACTTAATAAGGAAAAGACAAATGCTTACAAAAGCAAAAGGGGTGTGGGAATTCGTAGAAAAGGGAAAAGAGGAAAGAGGAGGAAGAAGGAATGTACAGAGGGCAAAAAAGAAAGGGTTTAGCTCTTCGCTGGGGCCAGGATGGACAAAACAATGGTGGCTATGCGTTTTCTTGTAACTGCACTAGTTGAAGTCTGTCCAAAAGAGGAAGGGGACCGCTTGTTTTAAACAGATTATAACCCAGTGGTAGGGCTTGGAAAACTGGTGAATGTTAAAATCTTCTTAAGATATCATTTTTGCTCAGCTGAGTGCTGCCTATGATACTGCCCAAGCATACTCGAATGTAAGAAACACTTACATCATAGCATCTAGCGCGTTATATATTCCTCTTCACCTTGCCCTGCATTTCTCTGGGAAACAGCCTATATCTCTGTACAGCATGGGCGACATTATGGGAAGAGATGGCTGCTTTGGACACTTGCATTCCAACAGAGTGAAATATCAGAAGGGGAACTACCCTTCCCTCTCCTCCCCCAAATTCAGCCCGAAGCTGCAGCCTTGCCTGTCTACATACAGCAGCCCCAGACTCAGGGTCAGAGTGGGTACATCTGCTCTAGTGATTTGGGATAACACTGAGAGCATTCCTGACACTGGAGCTTGATTGTGCTGTTAAATTTAGAAAGTGGTCCCTGGCACAGTTTTGACCTGGGATGACTAACATTCTCTCAAACAATTTTTAGACACTTTCCTTGCTTTCAGGTCCAAGTGCCCTTTAACCATCAATCAGCTGAGAATATTTTCTCTCCCAACTTTTCTGAGATCGGCATATCTAGGCTGTGTCTAGTGTTTCCTTGCAGGTTGCTGTAACAACTGTGCTTTCTTTTCTGTTTCACAGACTTTCAAACCTCCCCAGAATCCGAACAAATTCCTCAGCCTTGGAAGCACCCCTTTGTTTGGACTGTCGCACATATTGTCAGTGCGTGGCTATTGATTCAACATCTCAGCGGACAAAAGGACCATCCTGGGTTCTTACACTTGCCTCTAAATGAAAGTTGTCAATTAGGCCCTTCAGTTTCAAAGAAGTTTAAGCTGACCAAACAATCTGACACCTATTCACTCACACAAAGGGGAAGAAATCAGAAGAAGTAAATATTGCATATTAAATCTCCTTGTCTATGAAATCCAAACAGTAGCCAAAATCTGCTGGTTGTCTCTACATCTCACTGTCTAAACTCTTAATTCAAGAAGCTAAAGTGTGTATTCATGCCACCATTGTCTCAGCTGCAGTTGAACACTGCAATGACTTTTAATCTGCTTTCTTTTTTCCCTCTCTTGTTCCTTGACCCTGGACCCATCAAAATCACTTGCTTTATCTACTACTCCTTTGTACAGTTCAGCTCTTTGAATGTCTCCTCTAATTCCTCTTGTTTTCTTTATTTCCTGTTCTGTAATTCTGTCCTTCACATCTTCAGCCAAGTGGACATCTTTGTCTTCTCTTATCATAACGTCTTAAATTCTCTGTTGGATCCTGTTCCAGGGTCATGGATGGCCATGGGAGGATTCTGACTGTATTTAGCTGGGAACTGGAGTTAGTCCTCTACCTGCCTGCATCACATTTCCTAAATGTCCATCTTTGTGCTTTTTTCTAAATTTGCACCAGCATATGGAATATCATGTCTATCTATCCAAGACATTTTTAGTGCATCGGGGCTCCCTAGATTTTATAGACCTGATTCAAACTTTCAGAGCCTGTCTATGATATAAAAGAAAAACTAGGTATGCACAAGAAGTATTGCTGAAAACTGCCAGACTAACTGGAAAACCAGGTAGGGCTACGGTGGTCAAGAAAGTAGCCTGGCTTTAGGTTCTGTGTTTTCTGGTGGTCAAGCCTGGAACCATGTCATGGAGTCATAGACTCATAGAATCATTTAGGATGGAAAAGACCTTTAGGATCATCAAGTCTAACCGTAAACCTAACACTGCCAAGTCCTACTAAACCATGTCCTTAAATCCCACATCTACACATCTTTCAAATACCTCCAGGGATGGTGACTGAAAAGACAGGCAATAAGTTATTTCTCATACGGCTCGCTAGGGAGCTCCTCTAAGATTGTGAAAAACAATCCTGCCTGATTTCCAGCTGAGACTTAAACCCACATCTCCTATAGCTCAGTAAATGTCCTAACTCCCAAGTTATATCTGATTTTTGGTGCATGGCTCTCTGTTTATCCTGCTG